>NW_024465804.1:0-7394 GCF_017591425.1 Ochotona curzoniae
CAGACAAGCCCCTCCCATGTCCAGCCCCAGCACCAGTCCGTCCCGGTTCAGCCTTATCCCAGCGGCAGCCCCGCCCAGCCACAGCCCAGTCCAGTCCTGCCCCACGGCACAGACAAAACCCCAGCACAGCCTCAGCCCAGACCCTGTCCACCGCCCCGTGCCTGCCCATCCCCAACCCTGCTCCGGCCCTGCCTCTGCGCCAGCATAGCCCATTCACAGCCCAACTCAGCCCTGGCCAGCCTTGCCCCGCACTGCCCCAGCCCTGCCCCAGCCCTGCCTCAACCCAGCTGTTACTTCCTAAGCACGATTAAGGTTCCCACACGCAGCTCATTCCTCCAGCCAAGTCCTCCTTTCACGATGAGTTTAGCACAAGCCAAAATCCCAGACACAGCGAGGTGCTTAGGAGGTCCTTTATTCCATCAGGGGAGAATTGGGAGTGGGGGTGCAGGGTGAGGAAACCGGAAGGGAAACATCTCCTGCCATGGTGGCAGGACGGGGTCCTCCAGGACAGAGGAAGGGGCAAGATGAAATATGGGGGAGAGCCAGGAAAAGAGAGAAGAAGAGGAAGAGAGAAAGAGAGGTGGCACACGTGGAGGCTCACTTATACAAAACAGGTGAACCTGCAAGGTTGCGTGTAAGGGAGAGGAGCGGAGCCTCGACAATTGGTTGGAGTTCTCCCAGGGATTGGCGACTGAGATGATCTGAGCCACAGCTGAGTGTGGGGACCAGGGGGAGGAGCCGCTGGGATTCTCAGGTGAGACATGCAGCGGTTCCATGTCATTGGCGGATAACCAGAAAGGAACGAATTTTGCGAGCTGTGGGAAAGGGAAAGCAGGAAGTGATGCCAGGGTCGGGATGGCATGTTTGAAGGACTCTCACTGTAAGAGCTTAGAATAACCGCTTGATTTTGCTTCTGTATATTGCTTTCTGCTGAGCAAGAGTAGAGCCATGTTGGAATAAATATAGAAAAGCTATTTCATGAAGGAAGTAAAAGTTTCAGTTTCCCAGACATGAACAAGGCAGCTGCAGGAATAAAAGAGATAAGGTAGCAAGGCCGGAGCAGGCAGCTGCAGGAATAAAAGAGATTCTAATCTTAAAGTAAAATGCCAGCTGTTATGCGAAGTTTGCGGTTTTGTCCTTTAAAAAGGTGCTTTAACCTGCTTGGGGCGCACAGAGTCCTGGATGCCTCCAGAGACTCTGTTGCCCATTCGCGAATGTTCAATAAAATCCTCATGCTTATTGCAGCCTCTGCGTTTGACTTGTTTTGCCAATGACGGTGTGACTCCCCTCCACGGGGTTGGACTCTCCCTGAGTCTAACATTTTGGTGCATTGGCCGGGAATGGAGCGACCGTCTTCAGCAAACAACTCTCGCAGAGGGAGGTAAGACCGATCGGAAAGTGTGTTTTTTGTTTTTGTGTTGTTCTGTACTGTCCTTGTCCCCCCCCCCAGTCTTTGAACGGTACCGGTTTGATCTTGTACGCCGGGGGACGCTCCGGTGCCTTGCAGACGGGGTGAAGATCATGTCACCCTCGTCTGGTCTTGTACGCCGGGGGACGCTCCGGTGCCTTGGAGACGGGGTGAAGATCACTTCACCCTCGTCTGGCTTTGTACGGTCGACCTTCTTGTATTTTGTATCGGGCCCTTAGGAAATCTTGCATCGCGCGAATCCTGTTTGTGTCATTTGTTTTGTAATTATTGTGTGTGGTCTTTTGTCTTTAATTATGGAACAGACTGTGACGATTCCCCTTAGTTTGACTCTTGACCATTGGACTGAAGATAAGGACAGGACTCACGACCTCTCCCTCCCGGTTAAGAAAAGATCTTGACAGACTTTCTGCTCTGCAGAAGGGCCCCGTTTTCAACCTGGGCTGGCCGAAAGGAGGCTCTTATCATCCAAACAGTTTAAAGGATTGTTTTTCCAACAGGTCCAAAAGGCCACCCTGATCAGCAGCCTTATCCTGGTTTGAAATCTGTCTCAGAATCCCCCCATGGATCCGTCCCTGGTTTTCCCTTTGCCCGGCACAGGTACCAGCTGCGGCTGCCCAGAGGTCAGCAGATTGACCCAAGAAGACTTTGATAGGATCCTCCTCCTGTTTCATTCTCTCTGAGGGACTGGCTGTGGGAGTAGACAGGCCGGGAACCCCAGGCCTCCCTGTGCCCTCCTCGCCTCTGCCCTCCCAGCCAGCCCCATGCAAATCCCCACAGGCAGGCTCCGGGGGCTCCTGCTCCCAGCACGCCTAGAGTCTACAGATAACTTTTGTAACAAGCCAGATGATATTTAATGTGCTGTGTAAAAACTCTTGTTCATAGTATTTATAGTATTAATGATCTCTTGTAAGTTTCCTGGGGGCCACCCAGTAAAAGATTTAGTTTGTTCTGAGAGGGTCTACAACTGGTGATGCCGAAAGTGTCTTGCCTGCAGCCCTTGGGTCCTGGCTGCTGGTTCCTGTGTGTTTAGACCAAGCTTAGTCTGCATTGCTTTGCTATAAACCTGTCCTGCAGTGTGAAGAGTGGCTGGAGTTTAGGGCTGTAGAGACAAAACCATCGGGGCATCCTGACCAGTTACCGTATATCTTAGTATGGGAGGACCTCGTGGTTAATCCCCCGCCGTGGGCTCAACCTTTTCTCATCGCACCCTGTCCTCCTCCTCCTCCTTCTCCAGAATTGCCGGCGCCTTCAGCTCCGCCCCAACCCCAACCCTCTGCTCTTGTTTCCCTCTGTCCGCTGGAAGCTACTCGTCCTCGACCTAAGCCTGTCCTGCCTGATGATAGTCAGATGGACCTATTAATGACCTCTGAACTTCCTCCACCTTATCCCCAGGAGCATCAACCTGAAGGAGAACCCCCAAGAGGAAGACCGGGGAGATGGGCTCTCCAGACACCACTGTAAATGAACAGCCTGAAGCCAGATCCCCAATCCATACCAGGTTGCGGCTACGCAGGGCTCAATTAAAGGAGGGAGAAAGAGGAGAAGGGCAATGGTCTTCACAATTGTACCCCTTGAGAATTGTAGGGGGGCAGGTCCAGTATTGGCCTTTCTCTGCCTCTGATTTGTATAATTGGAAAACTCATAACCCTCCTTTCTCCCAAGACCCCCAAGCATTAACAGGTCTCATCGAGTCCATCTTGTTGACGCACCAGCCGACTTGGGATGATTGTCAGCAGCTGTTATGGACTCTACTGACCACAGAAGAAGTCCAACTGGTGCTGATGGAGGCCAGAAAGAATGTCCTTCGGGCTGATGGGCAGCCCACCCAACTTCCAAACGAAATTGATGAAGTGTTCCCCCTTGTCCGACCTAATTGGGACTTCAACACTCCAAATGGTAGGGAGCGTCTCCGTCTTTATCGCCAGACTCTGTTGGCAGGTCTCAAGGGTGCCGGAAGGCGACCCACTAATTTGGCTAAGGTAAGAGCAGTTCTACAGGGAGCTGGGGAGACTCCCGCGGGATTCTTAGAAAGACTAATGGAAGCATACCGCATGTATACACCGTTTGATCCGGCAAGTGAAGATAGGCAGGGGGAAGTGATTATGGCTTTCATAGGACAGTCGGCACCAGACATTCGAAATAAGTTACAAAGACTAGAAGGATTGCAGAATTATAGCTTGCAGGACTTAGTAAAAGAGGCAGATAAAATTTTCAATAAGAGAGAGAGAAGAGAGACTAAGAAAGATGCAGGAAAAAAGAGAGGATAAGAGAGATAAGCGACGGAATAAAGAACTGAGCCGTATCTTGGCCACTGTAGTTCATAACAAGCAAATAACATCCCAGGGAACTGAGATAGGGAGACAGTTTAAGGAACAGGGAGGTGAGCGGCGAAACCGTTTAGGGAAAGATCAATGTGCTTACTGTAAAGAAAACGGCCATTGGGCAAAGGATTGTCCCAACAATCCTAGAAACAAGAAAAGGCAGACCTCAGTTTTGACTTTAGAAGACTAGGCCAGTCGGGGCCAGGAGCCTCCCCCTGAGCCCAGGCTAACTCTGTCTGTGGGAGGCAAGCCCACCACGTTTCTAGTAGACACCGGGGCTCAACATTCAGTTTTGACAACTACTGATGGACCTATGAGCCAGAAGACCTCGTGGGTACAGGGAGCCACAGGAGGACGCGCGTACCGGTGGACGACTGATCGGCGGGTCGACTTAGCTACAGACTGAGCCCGGCGAGCCAACCTTTATTTGCTTTTGAATGGAGAGATCCGGAACATGGAGTAAGTAGGCAACTGACTTGGACTCGATTGCCACAAGGCTTCAAAAATTCCCCCACCATCTTTGATGAGGCCCTACATCAAGACTTGGTGGCATTCAGATTAAATAACCCCAATCTGACTCTCCTCCAATATGTAGATGATCTCTTGCTGGCAGCACCTACCAGAGAGGCCTGCCTAGAAGGGACAAGGGCCCTGTTACGTGAATTGAGAGCCCTAGGATATCGGGCATCTGCCAAGAAAGCCCAGATATGCAGAGAGGAGGTAACCTACCTAGGATATGTCATAAAGGGAGGAAAAAGATGGTTAACTGAAGCCAGGAAAGCTGCGGTGGCGTCTATATCAGTCCCAAGGAACTCCCGACAGGTACGTGAGTTTCTGGGAGCGGCAGGATTCTGCCGGCTGTGGATACCTGGGTTTGCGGAGCTGGCCGCTCCCTTGTACATGTTAACGAAGGAAAAAAAAAACTCCTTCATCTGGGGAAAAGAACAACAACGGGCTTTTGATTGCATTAAAGAGGCCCTCCTAACGGCACCGGCCCTGGGACTGCCTGATGTCACAAAACCATTCACACTGTATGTGGATAAGGCCAAAGGAATTGCAAAAGGAGTATTGACTCAGTCCCTAGGCCCTTGGAGACGACCGGTTGCCTACCTTTCAAAGAAACTAGATCCAGTGGCCTCAGGGTGGCCCCCTTGCCTGCGCATGGTAGCAGCTATTGCGACCCTGCTCAGGGACGCAAACAAACTAACCCTGGGACAGAAAGTCACAATAATAGCTCCACATGCTGTGGAGTCGGTTGTCCGCCAACCGCCAGACAGGTGGCTTTCAAACGCCCGCATGACTCACTACCAGGCTTTGCTCTTAGCTCCTGAACGCATTACTTTTGGACCAGTTGCTACGCTCAATCCCGCTTCCCTATTGCCGGAGCCGGGAACGGCCAAGGATGCCCCCCATGACTGCTCCCAGATTCTGGCCGAAGTTCATGGGACTCGTGAAGATCTAACTGACCAGCCTCTACCAGATGCGGAGGTAACCTGGTTCACAGATGGCAGCAGCTATGTCACCGAAGAGACTCGGCGGGCAGGAGCAGCAGTGGTGAGTAACAATGACTCCGTAGTCTGGGCCAGTGCCCTAGAGCCAGGGACGTCGGCCCAGTGAGCTGAACTAATAGCCCTCACAAAGGCTCTAGAACTGGCGGCGGGAAAAGTAGCAAACATCTATACTGACAGTAGGTATGCTTTTGCTACGGCCCATGTGCACGGTGAGATTTATCGCAGAAGGGGCCTCTTAACTTCAGGAGGACGAGAAATAAAGAACAAGCAAGAGATAATAAACCTCTTAAGGGCACTATTCCTTCCAAAAAGACTGAGCATTATTCATTGTCCGGGCCACCAAAAAGGAACAGATCCAGTAGCTAGAGGAAATAGACTGGCAGACCAGACTGCAAAAACTGTTGCCACTGAGCCAATCTCAGCCCTACCCCTGGAAATAAACTCAAAAATGGGACCCGAAGAGACCAGGCAAAACACAGATGACATAGTCTGCAACTGGGGAGTTCCATTTAAATATACTGATAATGACAGAGCTCTCATTAAAGAACTCGAAGGGGAGTGGGATGCTAAGTGCAAAGCATGGAGAAAAAAAGACAAGGTCATCCTGCCCTTAGCTACTGAAATCATTGAACACCTCCACCGCCTCACTCATTTGAGCCGGAGAAAAATGCACGCTCTACTTGCAAATGAGAAATGCCCGTTTATAACTCCTGACCTGCAGTTTCTTACTCAAATTACAGTGGATCAATGCAAGCCTTGTGCCCAGGTAAACGCAAGGCGACTAAAACTCCCCCAAGGAGCCCGTGCCCGAGGACACCGACCGGGAATACAATGGGAAATAGACTTTACTGAAGTAAAACCGGGACTGTATGGTTATAAATATCTCATAGTTTTTGTAGACACCTTTTCAGGCTGGGTAGAAGCCTACCCCACGAAGAATGAAACGGCCACGACAGTCGTTAAAAAAACTCCTTGAAGAAATTTTTCCCCGGTACGGATTGCCGCAAGTATTAGGGTCAGATAACGGTCCCGCTTTCGCCTCCCAGGTAAGTCAGGGGGTGGCCAAGAGTTTGGGGATTCATTGGAAACTACATTGTGCTTATCGACCCCAGAGTTCAGGCCAGGTAGAAAGAATGAATAGAACTCTAAAAGAGACCTTGACTAAATTAGCCCTAGAGACTGGCGGAAAAGACTGGGTACGACTCCTCCCTATGGCCCTTTTTCGAGTGCGCAACACTCCTGCATATCATGGGCTGACTCCCTTTGAAATATTATATGGGAGCCCACCACCGGCATCCTCTTTCTGTGATTTTGATCCTACCATGTTCCCCCATCCACCCTCGTTACAGGCGCATCTCCAGGCTCTCAGAGCAGTGAGAGAGTACATCTGGAAACCGCTTGCAGAGGCCTACAAGGACAAAGACATTCCACCGTGCCCTCACCCGTTCAAGGAAGGAGACCAGGTGTATGTCCGGAGACACCAGGCAAAAACCTTAGAACCACGGTGGAAAGGACCCTTTACTGTCCTACTGAGTACTCCAACCGCCCTGAAAGTCGACGGAATTGCCGCCTGGGTACATGCCTCCCACGTGAAACACGCCAAGGATCAGCCAGCAACAGGGACTACAGGGACTGACCAGGAACCAGAATGGAAACTTCAACGAACCCCAAATCCTCTAAAGGTTCTTAACGTCACCAAAGACTTCTGTGTGCTTGTTCAATTGTGGCCAAGAATAACGTACCTTCCGTCTGAGACTGTTCTAGCTGCCTATGAACATCCAGGGAGGGCCAAGCGAGAGCCTGTCTCTATTACTCTAGACGTGTTACTAAACACAGGAGGAATAGCCGCTGGCATAACCACCGGAGCAACTGCTCTGTCGAGAACAGACTATTACCAAGGACTACACCAGGCTATGAATGAAGACCTACAGGCCTTAGAACAGTCAGTCAGAGGACTAAAAGAGTCTCTTACCTCTCTGTCAGAAGTAGTGTTGCAAAACAGGAGAGGACTAGATTTGCTATTGTTAAAAGAAGGAGGATTGTGTGCCGCCTTAAAGGAAGAGTGTTGTTTCTATGCTGACCAAACTGGAAATGTGACTGAGACTTTAGATTGACTCAGAGACAGATTAAATA
>NW_024465805.1:0-2488 GCF_017591425.1 Ochotona curzoniae
AGCTGAAAATGGCTTGGGCGCTGAACTTGTCTCTGGATGTGGAGTTGTTAGCGCCTGGACTGAGGATCTGCATCCTTGTTTTGTGTGGGTGCTCAACATGCTTGATTGCATCATCCTGGGCTCCATGGACATTGGACAAGAAGTGACCAAACAGGGTTTCCCTCTAGATCTGCTCGACAAGCTGATGGTATGTGAAGTGAATGAGCCAAGTGGAGTCGTTTTGGCACTGGAAGACCCCTGCTGGCCAATTCGAATATTGCCATTCACCCACACACTCAGTTCCCCAGGGATCACATACACTTTCAGGCATATGTGCTGCCAGAGCCATCATGTTGCATGGTAGCTGAAAATGGCTTGGGCGCTGAACTTGTCTCTGGATGTGGAGTTGTTAGCGCCTGGACTGAGGATCTGCATCCTTGTTTTGTGTGGGTGCTCAACATGCTTGATTGCATCATCCTGGGCTCCATGGACATTGGACAAGAAGTGACCAAACAGGGTTTCCCTCTAGATCTGCTCGACAAGCTGATGGTATGTGAAGTGAATGAGCCAAGTGGAGTCGTTTTGGCACTGGAAGACCCCTGCTGGCCAATTCGAATATTGCCATTCACCCACACACTCAGTTCCCCAGGGATCACATACACTTTCAGGCATATGTGCTGCCAGAGCCATCATGTTGCATGGTAGCTGAAAATGGCTTGGGCGCTGAACTTGTCTCTGGATGTGGAGTTGTTAGCGCCTGGACTGAGGATCTGCATCCTTGTTTTGTGTGGGTGCTCAACATGCTTGATTGCATCATCCTGGGCTCCATGGACATTGGACAAGAAGTGACCAAACAGGGTTTCCCTCTAGATCTGCTCGACAAGCTGATGGTATGTGAAGTGAATGAGCCAAGTGGAGTCGTTTTGGCACTGGAAGACCCCTGCTGGCCAATTCGAATATTGCCATTCACCCACACACTCAGTTCCCCAGGCATCACATACACTTTCAGGCATATGTGCTGCCAGAGCCATCATGTTGCATGGTAGCTGAAAATGGCTTGGGCGCTGAACTTGTCTCTGGATGTGGAGTTGTTAGCGCCTGGACTGAGGATCTGCATCCTTGTTTTGTGTGGGTGCTCAACATGCTTGATTGCATCATCCTGGGCTCCATGGACATTGGACAAGAAGTGACCAAACAGGGTTTCCCTCTAGATCTGCTCGACAAGCTGATGGTATGTGAAGTGAATGAGCCAAGTGGAGTCGTTTTGGCACTGGAAGACCCCTGCTGGCCAATTCGAATATTGCCATTCACCCACACACTCAGTTCCCCAGGGATCACATACACTTTCAGGCATATGTGCTGCCAGAGCCATCATGTTGCATGGTAGCTGAAAATGGCTTGGGCGCTGAACTTGTCTCTGGATGTGGAGTTGTTAGCGCCTGGACTGAGGATCTGCATCCTTGTTTTGTGTGGGTGCTCAACATGCTTGATTGCATCATCCTGGGCTCCATGGACATTGGACAAGAAGTGACCAAACAGGGTTTCCCTCTAGATCTGCTCGACAAGCTGATGGTATGTGAAGTGAATGAGCCAAGTGGAGTCGTTTTGGCACTGGAAGACCCCTGCTGGCCAATTCGAATATTGCCATTCACCCACACACTCAGTTCCCCAGGGATCACATACACTTTCAGGCATATGTGCTGCCAGAGCCATCATGTTGCATGGTAGCTGAAAATGGCTTGGGCGCTGAACTTGTCTCTGGATGTGGAGTTGTTAGCGCCTGGACTGAGGATCTGCATCCTTGTTTTGTGTGGGTGCTCAACATGCTTGATTGCATCATCCTGGGCTCCATGGACATTGGACAAGAAGTGACCAAACAGGGTTTCCCTCTAGATGTGCTCGACAAGCTGATGGTATGTGAAGTGAATGAGCCAAGTGGAGTCGTTTTGGCACTGGAAGACCCCTGCTGGCCAATTCGAATATTGCCATTCACCCACACACTCAGTTCCCCAGGGATCACATACACTTTCAGGCATATGTGCTGCCAGAGCCATCATGTTGCATGGTAGCTGAAAATGGCTTGGGCGCTGAACTTGTCTCTGGATGTGGAGTTGTTAGCGCCTGGACTGAGGATCTGCATCCTTGTTTTGTGTGGGTGCTCAACATGCTTGATTGCATCATCCTGGGCTCCATGGACATTGGACAAGAAGTGACCAAACAGGGTTTCCCTCTAGATGTGCTCGACAAGCTGATGGTATGTGAAGTGAATGAGCCAAGTGGAGTCGTTTTGGCACTGGAAGACCCCTGCTGGCCAATTCGAATATTGCCATTCACCCACACACTCAGTTCCCCAGGACCACATACACTTTCAGGCATATGTGCTGCCAGAGCCATCATGTTGCATGGTAGCTGAAAATGGCTTGGGCGCTGAACTTGTCTCTGGATGTGGAGTTGTTAGCGCCTGGACTGAGGATCTGCATCCTTGTTTTGTGTGGGTGCTCAACATGCT
>NW_024465806.1:0-10191 GCF_017591425.1 Ochotona curzoniae
TCCCCTGTGACATGGGCCTCTGGCTGGAAGCTGGGAGTTAGGTCTGGAGGATTGGTGCCATTCTGGTTACACCTTCCTGGTAAGAAAAACAACAACAACAACACTGCCATCCTTGACATTTTTCTAAGAGAGTCATTTATTTACTTAAAAGGCGAAAGAGAGATGGAGAAACATCTGCTGGTTCACCCCCAGATGGCCATAACAGCCAGCGCTGAGCCAGGCGAAGCCAGGAACCAGGAACTCCACCTTGATGGCCCCCGTGGGTGGTAGGGCCCAAGTTCTTGGGTGGAATGTTTTCTGCTGAGAGATTTCTTTAGGGAACTGCCAGGTGTGGGGAAGATAATTCCACGTCTGGGGAGAAGGCAGCTACTGCTTGTCTGGAACCCCTCCCCTCAAGACCACTGAAGCCCAGGTGGCCACTATACATTGCCTAAAGAGGGAAGTACTGGGCACAGCAGGATAATTCAGCAGCTAAAGTCCTCACCTTGAATGCACTGGGACCCCATATGGGTGCCGGTTCTAATCCTGGCAGCCCCACTTCCCATCCAGCGCCCTGCTTGTACCTGGGAAAGCAGTTGAGGACGGCCCAAAGCCTTGGGACCTTGCACCCGCGTGGGAGACCCTAAAGAGGCTCGTGGCTGCTGGCTTCAGATTGGCTCAGCTCCAGCCATTGTGGTCATTTGGAGAGTGAATCATCGGACGGAAGATCTTCCTCTCTGTCTCTCCTCCTCTCTGTATATCTGCCTTTCCAATAAAAATAAATAAATCATTTTTTTTAAATGAGGGCAGTACCTCTCATTAATTAAAGAAGGTCATGGTTACTGCTCGGCAACCAGGAATGTGGACATGAGCTGACCACACACTTCTCAGCCCCAATTGCACTGAAGATGTGTTGAAAATGGAATTGAAAGTTAGGTGAAAAGCTTGCTGAAGTCCATGCAAATTCATCATGTATATTTCTCAGAAATACTTTGAAGACTATTTGTAGCTATGAATTTCTTTCTTTCTTTCTTTTTTTGCACCAAAACATTCCTTTTTAATCCCAGTCTCCGTGAACCTCTGCAGTTCTCTCATCTGTAGACACATACAGGTGGGTAAGTGAGTTGGTGCCCTGGAAATACAGTCCCATTCAGCATTGTTGAAATCAAAATAACCAGAGATGGTCTCCCCAAGAAACTGTTGAATTGATCTGGACAATAAGATGCTGGACTCTATGCATGGTACATGCTTGCAAAGAAAGAAACAAGACTGGATTTGAACTGTACTACTGCAATAAGGTAAAGTAATCCACCATGGGGGGAGGGTACAGGGAGGGGTTGGGGGAACTTCAGAGCCTATGAAATGATGTCATAAAATGAAATGCAATAAAAAAAAAAGAAATTGAAATAACTACATCAGAGGCTGGCCTTGTACAGAATAAAGCTACTGGCTGCAACATCAGTCAGCCATAGAGGCACTGGTTCTTGTCATGGTTGGTCCGCTTCAGATCCAGCTCCCTGCTATTGGCCTTGGAAAAGCAGCAGAGATGGCCCAGGCATTTGGGCTCCTGTCTCTCTTAGGAGAGCCCTGGAAGAAACTCCTGGCTCCTGGCTCCAGCCTGACCCATCTTAGGCCCATGAGGTCATCTGAGGAGTGAACCAGCAGGTAGAAGATATCTCTCTATCTACAACTCTTTCAAATAAATAAATGAATCTTTTTTTAAATGACTTCATTTTGTCCAACAGAGTCGGAAATAAAGGCATATTCTTTAAATAAATCAATAAATATTGAAAGGCAGAATCACAGAGAGAGAAGGAGAGACAGGGAGAGAGATCTTTAACTGCTGGTTCACTACCCAAATAATCACAATATCCAGAGCTGAGCCGGTCTGAAGCCAGGAGCTTGTAGCTTCTTCTGAATATGGTGGGTTCAGAGGTCCAAGGCTGGGGCCATTTTTCACTGCCTTCCCATTGTCATAAGCAGGAAGCTAGATCAGAAGTGGAGCATCCAGGACTGGAACCAGCATCCATAGGAGTGCTTACACTGCAAGTAGAAGATACGCATGCTGTGCCACAGTGCCAGCTCATAGGCGCATTCTTTTACAATAATTGCCCAGCCGTTTCTAAATTTTTAGTTTTACTAAAGCAATATATATTTTAAAGATTTATTTTTTTTTAATTACAAAGTCAGATATACAAAGAAAAGGAAAGACAGAGAGGAAGATCTTCCGTCCGATGATTCACTCCCCAAGTGAGCACAACGGCCCGTGCTGTGCCGATCCGGAGCCAGGAACCTCCTCCAGATCTCCCACACGGGTGCAGGGTCCCAAGGCTGCTTTCCAAGGCCACAAGCAGGGAGCTGGATGGGATGTGAAGCTGCCGGGATTAGAACCGGCGCCCATATGGGATCCTGGTGTGTTCAAGGCCAGGACTTTAGTTGCTAGGCCACGCCGCAGAGTCCTAAAGCAATATTTTGCAGTAATAATTCTATAGATATAAAAGTGTCTTTTTTATTTGAAAGATTGAGAGAAGAGAGACAGAGAAAGATCTTGCATCCACTCATTCATTCCCTAAATGGCCACAGCAGCAGAAGCTAAGCCAATCCAGAGCCAGGAGCTTCTTCTGGGTCTCCCACATAGGTGCAGGGACTCAAAGCCTTGGGCTGCCTTCTGCTGCCTTCCCAGGCCATAAGCAGGGAGCTGGATGGGAACTGAAGCAGCCAAGACTCAAACCGGTGCTGCAGGTGGAGAATTAGCCTGACACACCACCTTGATGGCTCTGTGAGCCCCACATCCTTGAGAGAATTCACAACCCCAAATCCTTGCATCTCTACTGGACAGACACGTGACTTGAGTTCCATCGATCAGGTATACTCATAGAAAACACAACAAGTGAGAGGAGACGTGGGGCTGAATCTTTTAGCGGATGTGGAGGTGGAGGTGTTGGGGTCAGACTGGACAGCAATAGTTGCACTGCTGGCTTCCAGCCCCCCAAGCATGGTAGTAGTTGTGGGGTCGGGGGCAGTAGTAGGAGGTCTTTGCTGAACTGGTACATCGGGGACACGGCTGGCCATTGCATTTGGCCTGCAATTGGTGTTTCACTCTGGTCCCTTCCGGGATAACTGTAAACTTGCGCACAAGCCTTTAGGAAAGTCACTGAATAGAGTGAATTGAATTGAGTTGAATGGAGTCCAGTGGCTTCTACTATTTATAACTGACCATCCTGAAGATTTCCACCAAACCCTCACTTCCTCAATAATGAGGAGTAATATCCTGGCCTGACACTGTTGGGTAGAGGCAGCGACCTGGCAACTGGTTACAGGCTGCTAATGAGGCTCAGTGAACCAGCCAGGGCGGCCACGGCGTCCCCAACACCCTCACCCCTTCCTCCTCCACACTGACGCCGTGAGGTTTGGGTTTGTTCAACTCCAGCTGCTTACCTGGACCGTGATTGGTCCAGAACGTAATGTTCACAGTGACTGACTCAGAGATGGCCCCAGTGGAATGGAGTGCAGCTATCTAGTGATGCTCTAGTGCCAGGGAGCATGACCTCCATGTCAGGGTCTGGCGGCAGCCAGTCACGTGGTCCAGGAGGAAAGTAGCTCAGGGGTGAAGCCAGCTAAAAAGGAAGGACAGCCGCAGGAATGGAACCAGATCAAACCGCATGGACGCCCAGGGCCAGCAGGAGTCTTCCAGTTCATAAAGGCCAATAGATCCCAGTACAACACCAGCTGCTTTAGCTTGGATTTTGTGTCACTTGCAATGCGAAGAATTTTTTTAAAGATATATATTTTTATGTTTACTTGAAAGGTAGATTTACAGAAAGAGAGAAAGACCTCTTCCATCTACTGGTTCACTCTCTAAATGGTCACAATAGCCAGAACTGAGTCAATCTGAAGCCAGGAGCCAGGAGCTTCTTCCAATCTCACGCATGGGCCATCCTCCACTGCTTCCCCCATACACATCAGCATGGATCTGGATGAGAAGTGGAGCAGCAGGGACCGGAACCAGCCCCCACATGGGATGTCAGCACCATGGGCAGAGGCTTAGCCTGTTATGCCGTGGCACCAGCCCCTTAACTGCTCCGTCTTACAGAGTCACAAACAGCCATCCATCCACCTGCACCCAGCCCACAGCAGCTCAACTGGACACATGGTTGCTGCCTTGATCCTGTCCGTTTTTGAAGTCACCTGTTACGCAGCAGCAGACTGTGGCTGCACTAACTAGTTGCAATCCAAGGCTTATGTCTGACTCCAACTTGTACTCACTGAAAAAACTTCCCCAGCCTTGATCCTACTGGAAGTGTGAGAGAAAACAATAATGAACTTGACCCAAGAGATCTCTCCTCCAGCCTTAGTTCGTTTTTCCAGAACCCTACCAGACTTTTCAGAGTTGGTGTAGCCAACAGTTTTAATATCAGCCCTGCAAACACTTTCCAACAAGTGGGTCTCGGTCACAGAAAGGAACAGGGCGAGGCAGCGGCCCGTCCTCTTGTCACCCAGGCAGTGGCAGATAACCCGATAGGCGAGACTGACAGGCAAGCAGCCTGTCCCAGTCGTACTAGGAAGCCAGCCCGCCTGCAGGGCATGCGTTGTCAGGACACCCTGGCCTGCAGAGATGAGCCCTTCCTCCCCGGACAGGGGTGGGGTCCGGACTGAGCCCACCCTTCCTGGGATTGCAGAGAATCCAGCCCCAGAAGCCTTGGTGTGAGCAAAGCAGGGCCTGGTGGCGGCTTCCTGTGTTCTAGTCTCTGGGGTGTCATCGTTGCAAGGAAACGCTGAACATCCAGGGGAAATGCGCCGGCTAAAATAGCAACAATAATTACATCATGTAAATCAAAATAACAAGACGTGCCTGGGATTCCAAAAAAAAAAAAAAAAAAAGCTGAAGAAAATTCCAGGGAACCAAATCGAAATAGGACTTAGCCTCAGTTAATGAGCAAGAACTTATCAAGCAACTTGGATCTTTGTGGTACTTAGCACAAAATGTGCTTTGTACACTTTCAGGGAAATGGCTGCGGTGAATTTACAAGTCATTCAGGCTCCAGTAACCAGGGTGTGGTATGGTTTCTTCTGCCAAAAAAAAAAAAAAGTGCAACGTCTAGAATACAGTCCCTCTTCCCCATCTCTGTATCCAAGGGGACACATTTCCAAGACCCTGCTCTGTGCTCTGGCAGCTCCTGGAAGCACCAACAGGGTAGGTGGGAGAGGCACGGAGTCTGCAAGGCATGGGAGGCCAGCACTGCCGACCCCAAGGTGAGGGTGCCACCCAAAACCCTGACTCCTCCCACGCCCGCCCACAGCTGCAAACGCCCATGCCTCCTCAGGCAGTTGAAGGCTCATCGACCACCAGGAGGCACCAGGTGTCATGCCGTGCTCTTGGAGACCACCACCACCAGGCACTGCAGCCACACCCCAAATCCTCAGTCAGGCCCAGCCACCCCTGCCCTACAAACGATGTTCCCGGTTAGGGGACTGACTTGGCTATGGGTGGGGATCTCTCCAGGATATGGGGATGGCAAGAACTTGTCCACCATACAGGATAGCCCAGGTCGGTTGAGTGCAAATTTAATTAAGAACCTCAATGTTTTCTGCTTTTGTGATTTCTTCCCTGCTTGCTTGGCTGGGGGCTTTGTGAACTCCAGGTCTGACAGTCTCTGTGACACCCGGCAGGTCACATGGACAGAGCACTCCTCAGGAAGGAGGCCCCTTGCTGGCTTGTTAGATCAGTCGCTCACCCTCCGTATTGCCCATCAGTTTGTACTTTTTGAAAGTTGCTTGCTTCAAACCCACCAATAGAAGCCTGCCAGCTTGCTCTTTTTAAAAGTTAACAGATGAAACTGACCAATCATGACTGTATAATTGTGTGCCATTGGCCTGAAACGTGTAAAATCCCTGTGCTGTTCAACCTTGCCCTCTTCTGCCTCTTCTGCAGTTTTTCCTGCTTCGTCCCCCTCCCCCGTGGTGGCGCATCTCCAAAAATAAGAAGGCCATGGGTGGGGGCTGGGCAAGAAACACTGAGGAGGCCCTGCGGGAGGCGGGGGGACCACAAACGATGGATCCCCCTGATCCGGCACTGGCGGGAGGCTAAAAGCAGGGTCCCCAGGGCTGAGGAGACGCGCCCGCCCCTCATTAGGTGGGAGACTACAAGTGCGCACCTTGCTCCTTTCAAAGCAAACCCTCCTGGTCCTGCCTCTTCCCTCCGCCCAGCTCCCCCACCCTCTTCCTCATCTCCAGAGCTGCCCCGCCCTCCTCCAGGGCTCTAAGAATGACCTGACTCAAGTCTTCCCCGCACCTCCACTAGGACCCTCCTTGCGTTCCTGGTGGCTGCAGGAGCACAGGGGACCCTCGGAGATACCCGGCCCCACAACCGACCCCCAACCAAGCATCTGTTTCCTGTCTGTCCCAGCTGAGAAGTGACACTCGTTGGAGGCGGCTCCAAAAAAAAGCCTACACATCCCTGCATTCTTAGGCTGCCACACGGTCACCAGCGAAGGGAGACGGGAGCGATGCCATGCCAGGAGGCTCTGCCACTCTTTCCCCGGCTGCAGTAGATCTGTGGTAGGGTAGGGCAGTTAGTTCAGGGTCACAAGTTTAGAAGCCACTCCCCCCGCCCCACTACCACCTAGGCGTTCTCTCCTGCCCACCTGTGACTCACCTGGAACCTGAGAGTGGGTGGACGTTATTGCATTGTTGTGTAACCACTCCCTTCACAAGCCCCTAGAAAGGCCCATGATAGGCAGGGGCTCGCTGTCTTGGTCCAGTGCCTCTGTGGCTCTGGCAATCTCACTCTTGGCCTCCCCAGAACCCACCTGCTCTCTGGCTTCCCATGGTCAGATTCTAAGGACAGGTATCCCTGACTATGGCCCCTGTGGGTCTGTATTCCACACCCTCTGTTCATTGCTTGGGCGGGACAGTAAAAATAGCAATGCTTTGTGTTCCCAACATGGGTACTTTCAAGAGTTCCAGGAGAGGTGAGGTCTAAGCAGTAACGGAATGTGGGCAGAGAAGCCAGGGAAAGGTGAATGTCTGCAGCTTTGTAAGTGTGTCCAGGTTATTCGTGGCATGTCTCTTAGGATAACTTATATCACTGGGAAAGCTGGGACACAGGTCTTCAGTTTAATGGGTGGACTTCAATGTAATGACCATTTGTTCCTCTTGGGGTTTTGATTATATTGGAATTGTGATTCCCTATTTCTAGTGGGCCCTGTTATCGCCAAACTTGGTTAGTAAAGACTCTTCAGTAAACCCTAGATTTGTCTGGCGTTATCTTGCTCGCACCCCACAAGAGATCAGCCACCGCCAACTCTCCCAGCCCCGCATTCAGGACCTGCTCTGAAGCAGCAAGGAAACATAAAACAGACACAGCACAGCATCCACCTGTTCCACCAAGGAGAGGACACGGGCACGGCGCTCAGCCAGCACAGTACAGCCAAGTTCTCCAGACTTGGGGCTCACCTTCCGAGAAACACAACCTGTACCCACGCACCCCCAACACTGAGACAGCAGGAGCAAGGGAGAGGGTCCTTCTCCATATTTGGCTCCTCTGGCAACATGCGGAACCCAAGAGGCCACATGCACTCCAGAAAGCCTTGGGTGACACTCCTGGGACCCCTGCTGGCTTGATCCTTTTGGGAATGGCTGGCCCAGAGAGGAGGACTCCCCGGAGATGACCTGCCCCAATAATCTGCTCCAGCTATTCGGTGAGTCGTGGTCAGGCTCTAGGAACCTGTGGCTGACCCAGATTCGGGAGTCAGGAACCTCAGCAAGCAGACAAGCTCCTTTGAAACTGAAGGATGCTAGCCAAAGTAGGCATAGATGGGAAAATCCACAACATAATTAAAGCAATTTATGAAAAACCCAACGCCAGTATCATACTGAATGGAGAAAAGCTAGAACCCTTCCCACTGAGATCTGGAACAAGACAAGGGTGCCCGCTATCACCACTGCTATTCAACATAGTCCTAGAGGTACTTGCAGAGGCCATAAGACAAGAAAAAGAAATCAAAGGCATACGTATAGGAAACGAAGAAGTCAAGCTTTCGCTATATGCAGATGACATAATCCTATACATAGAAAAACCAGGAGACTCAATACAGAAACTGCTAGAACTTATACGAGAGTTTGGCAGAGTGGCAGGGTACAAAATTAACGAACGAAAATCAACAGCCATAGTGTACGCAAATAACACCAAGATGGAAGAAGATCTAACCAACAGGATACCATTCAAAATAGCAGAGAGAAGTATGAAGTATTTGGGAATAAATCTAACCAAAAGCGTAGGAGACCTATTCGAAGAAAACTACAAACTATTTAAAAAGGAAATTGAACAAGACCTCAAAAGATGGAATAACATCCCGTGCTCCTGGATAGGCAAAATCAATATCATTAAAATGTCTATACTACCACAAGCAATATACACTTTCAACGCAATTCCAATCAAATTGCCCAAAACATTCTTCACGGAACTGGATACAATGATTCAAAAGTTCATCTGGAAACACAAAAAACCACGAATAGCTAGAACCATCCTGAAAAATAAGAGGTTAGCAGGGGGAATCACAATCCCGGACCTCTGGACATACTATAGAGCAGTGGTTATCAAAACAGCCTGGTACTGGCACAAAGACAGAAAGGAAGATCAATGGAATAGAATAGAAGCACCAAAAGGGAACCCACACAAATACAGCCAATTAATCTTTGACAAAAAGACCAATGATAGCTCAAACAAGTGGGAAGGCCTCTTTAGTAAATGTTGTTGGGACAACTGGCTGATAGCCTGTAGAAACAAAAGGATAGACCCACATCTATCACCATACACTAAGATCCAATCTACATGGATAAAAGACCTAAACCTACATCCAGAAACCTTCAAACTCTTGCAAGAAAATGTAGGAAATACACTACAAGACCTAGGAGTAGGTTCCGACTTTCTAAGAAGGACACCAAAAGCAATAGCAGTTGAGAACAGAATAAACAAATGGGACCTCATCAAACTAAGAAGCTTCTGTACAGCAAGGGAAACAATCAACAAAGTAAAAAAGCAACCCACAGAGTGGGAGAAGATCTTTGCACACGATATAGGCGATAGGGGGCTAATTTCCAGGATATACAAAGAACTTCAAAACAACCAAAAAACCAAAACAAACAAGCCACTCAAGAAATGGGCAAGGGAAATGGGCAAACATTTCACAAAGGAACAAGTCCAAATGGCAAACAAACATATGAAAAAATGTTCCAGCTCCCTAGCAATAAGGGAAATCCAAATTAAAACATCGATGAGGTACCACCTAACACCAGTAAGATTGGCCCACATAAACAAGAACACCAACGACGCTTGCTGGCGAGGATGCGGGGAAAAGGGAACCCTACTCCACTGCTGGTGGAGCTGCAAATTGGTACAGCCTTTATGGAAATCAGTCTGGAGAACACTCAAACAACTCGGAATCTGCATGCCATATGACCCAGCAATAGCACTCCTAGGAATATATCCAAAACACCTGTTTTACGACAAACCAACATGCATCCCTATGTTCATTGCAGCACAATCAGTAATTGCAAAAACATGGAAGCAACCGAAATGCCCATCAATAGAAGATTGGATAAGAAAGCTTTGGTTCATCTACTCCATGGAATACTACTCAGCTATTAAAAAAAACAAAATGCAGTTCTTTGTGGCTAAATGGGCACAACTGGAAACTATAATGCTAAGGGAAATGAGTGAATCCCAAAAGATTAGATACCACATGTTTGCCTTGATTTAACCTGTAATTTATTGTTTGGTTGTTTGTTATTTTTTGAACGTGTCATTGATGCTGTCTCAACCCAGATGTTTCGAAGAATGGAACTTGCATTATTTTTAACATATTGTTTACCCAATACTATGTCAATTAATTCCATAATGTTGTATATTGATACTGAGGCCTTGTTGGGGCTTTTAACCGACCGGATCTTTACTCTGTTAGACTTATCTTCAGACCATAGAAGGTCTCCCCAGGAAGCCACTGAACTTATCTGGACAATAAGACGCTGAACTTTATGCTAGGCATGTGTTTGCAAGCAACGAATCTCAACTGAACTTGAACTATGGTTATGCAGCAAGGTGGAGGAATCCACCATGGGGGGAGGGGTATGGGGAGGGGTGGGGGGAATCCCCAGCGCCTATAAAACTGTACTACATAATACAGTGTAAGCAACAATAAAAAAAAAAAAAAA
>NW_024465807.1:0-35101 GCF_017591425.1 Ochotona curzoniae
CTGTGGTGCTGGGGTCCGTGCAGTAGGTATGGATGACACGAAGGTGTGAAGAGAACAGCTCCCTGCTTGGCAGGGCCTGGGGAGCTTCCAGCTGTTTGGCAGGGCCGGGCGATTTCTCTCTGACCACCTTGACGCAGTCTCACCCCCTGTTTGCATGGACACTCAAGTATCCCACTAAGAATTCTGTAATCTATTGAGGCATTGTTTGCCCCTGTGAGATGGCTTTGGCAACTACTGTGAGCTTAAGAGTTAATGTTATTGATGTCTTGGTGAGTGGGCCTTTAACTGCGCACAGAGTACAATTAAACCCATGCCATTTCTGGACACCTTATTGTGTGCCTACCCATTGCCCTGAAATCGGGCCCAGACATACAGCATGCCTTCTGGGAAACGGCTTAACAAGAATTTTACAAACTAATGGAAGTGATGGGAGTATGAGCTGAAACTACTATGGCAAAAATATAGTTGCTGTGACCTTAAAGGTTAACCTGTCCTTGCAACTCTTTAGAGCATAGAAAATGTAGTTGCTTTAGCCGCTTTCATAATCTTTTAACTAGAGGAAATATAGGATGATTCTATTAACATCACAGAGATATACTTTTGATTATTGTTTGATTGCTTATGAGGTGGTAGAGCCTGCAGTCGTAGGGGGATTTAATGTTTGAAACTTTTTGTCTTAGACCCTTATATTTCTTCTCTTTTGATGTATTTCTCCCATTATGTGATAGATAAAGTTGTGAAAATAAAATGTAGTAAGAATGTTTTACTAATTAGTAGGTAACCATCTGTGCCTTGGCCTTGGAGTTCTGGCTGTCACCTAGTGGCCACTTCGGAAGAATGAATAACGGCTTGCTTTAAAGAAACTGATTATAGTAACTTACAGAATTATCTTTAAGAGCACCTGGTTGACCATGAAGTAAAAATTAATTGAACATCTGTGCATGCTGTCTTAGTTCTAAAGTAAAAGATAAAAAATCAAACGTTTGTGCAGAAGTTTGTGATGTGTCTAAGAAAATAAAAAGAACAGCTTCTTCTTGAGCAAGCTATGCTGTAAGCTGAAAGCAAGCAAGCAAGCAAGAAGCAAGCAGGCAGAAAAAATGCAACAAGTGTCTGTGTCTTTCTTTATCGCCGACTCCACGCACCCTTCCCGAGCTCCGAACTCAGCTGGAGCTGGACTCCGGCACTGTGGGAGAGAATGGTTCCGGAGAGGAGGGCATGCCAGAGCCAGGTAGGGAAGTTCAGGAGGGTGTGTGGTGCATAGCCAACTTGTTAGAGCCCCCAAGAAGGTGTTTTTTGTTTTGGTTTGATTTTAAAAGATTTACTACTACTGTTGTTATTATTTTATTTGAAAGGCAAATTCACTGACAGCAGGAGAGGATCTTCCATCCGCTATTTCACTTCCCAAATCAATGGCTGAAGCTGAGCTGACCCAAAGCTGGGAGTTGGCAGCTTCCTCCAGGTCTCCCATGGGTGTAGGAGCCCAAGAACTTGGGCTATCTTCCACTGCTTTCTCAGGCTACAATCAGGAAGCTGGATCAGAAGTGGAACAGGGACCAGAACTGATGTCCATATGGGATACTGGTGCTGCAGGTAAGAGGCTTAGCCAATTAAGCCATTGTGCTGGCCTCCATACCTCCCCTCCATTCCCTTCACCCCCACCCACACCCAGGAAGGTGTTTTATGGTGAGAAAGAGTTATGAGCCCCACTGGTAAATGCAGCTGGGAGAATGAAGGGAGATCATTTCTCAGGTCTGTTAACCTGCAAAGTGCTCTCACATGCAAGAGAGAAGTGAGTAAAAAGCTCCTAAATTCTGAAGGAATTACTTTCCCTCCTATTGCTTAGTGTGAAGGCAATGTAGCTTCAGGGACAACCTTGATGCAGCAGAATCATCTTCCCACTCCTTGTGCTGTATGGCCCATGGGCGACATCAGATGGGAGAGTGTTTGGACACCTGGGGCACCCCGGTGCTCTGGAGAGCTCAGGACCATGCCCAGACTAGTCTTACTGCCAAGCACCCTGGGACAGGTGACTGGGGATGAATCAGACAGCCAATTAGCACTCTTTCCCCACAGTCTAAAAGGAGCCAGAGATGAATAAATTGCTCCTGGGAGGCAGGGGAAGAGGCAGAGAAAAGAATGGTAAGGAAGCCAACAGGGGTTATATCAGAAAAACAACAACATCCAAACAGCCTTGCTTCCCAGATCAATGGTCTTCCTCCAGGAGATGTGGCAGAGGTAGCAGGGACCATAGGGAGCCTCTTATTCATGACCAGTGAGCACAGAGCAGTATGCTAAAAGACTGCATGAGGGCTTTGGGGCCACACAGAGCCTGTTTTAAGTCTGGCTCTGTCACTTGCTTTTATCTGTCTAGGCCTGAGTTCCTTCATCTGTTTTGTTGTGACTTTAGTCAGAGAGTGACCACGAGGATGAACCTGGTTATATACGTAAAAGCCTTATCTCTTCTTTACAAGAAGTGCATTAATGAGCTTTTCTTCTAGATACTTCTTTGTAGGCACCTCTCTGAGTCTGCCATGCTTCCCTGCTCACCCTGGTCCTTCAGAGAGGAGGGCAGGATGTGATCATGAGGTGGCAGAAACAGAGGGCATGCAAAATTTGAACCCAAAATATTACCTAAGTTCACACTCCGTGCACCATCACTGCTTCGCAGAGGTTCCTCAGCCTCAGAATTTGCTTCTCCTCTTGTTCTCTAGCCACCATGCTCCACACACCCCAGGTTATTCCACCCAGTCCTGTGCCCTCTCCAAAGTTCTGTCAGGTTTAAGAATACCTCCATCATCTTTCCTAGAAAACCTCTGGGCAGCTCCAAATCTGTTTATGTCCTACAACTCTCAGCTAAGGCGCAAGATCTACCGGCTCCTGGGTCCACCTGGGGGATAGGTGTACCAGGAGAGGTGGAAGCGACCCCCACTTTGTGTTAACTGGAATGGCTCACTGCCACTATTAGCTGTCTCCCTCAGAAGTAACATCAATGGATAGAAGGCCTAGGGAGACCAACTACAGCTCAACATCAGGAAGAACTTTTTGCATCTGATGATTTCTAAGGGGAAGGTGAGTCCCCAGCTCTGAGATTCCTCACACTAAGTCTGAGTGATGCTTTCTGTACACATGAAAGCTGGCAGGAGCATTCAATAAAAGGTATCATGGCTGTGGGTAGCCAGTACAACACAGTCCCAAAGTGTTAGACAAAGTGACGGTCTGTCTCCCGCACAATGTCCTTCATTTATTGTTAGCTCTTCGTCTGGAGACTGAATCAACAGGCAACAAATAAAATCCAGGGAAATTGGACCTTCTGATTTCATTTTCAAATATCACACTCCTGAACAATCACAGAAAACTCAGAGATTAACTGCACCTCTTCATTTAGTTAATCCTCTTTATCATGAGAAGGAGGCTGAACAAGGACATGGGTTAATAAAACTTTACTTTTCTTACTCCTGCTATCTAAGCCCATTGCTGTAGGCCCTGGTCCTGCATACTAAGAAACCAAATTCGTATTTCTTTGTTTCCTTTTTAAAACTTACTTTTGGAAAATAACTGTTAACAGACATAAAATTGCATGTATGTGTGTACCTTGTGTTGCTTCAACACATGTAAGTTGCAAAGCAAATACAGGCTTCCTGCCTCCTGATTTGCACACTGGAACACATCCACAAGGCTTCCACCCTCACTCTGAACAAGCTGAGATGCATCTTGCCAGGAGGTGGCAGTGCAGGGTCAAAAATGCGCAAGAGCTGCACCACCAGCATCCAGGGTAGAGTGCTTCTGCTTCCAAACCAGATCTCCAGTGCCTGGGAAGGAAAGAGAGGATGCTCTGAGTCCTTGGGTGATGGCTGTCCATGAAGGAGAAGCAGATGGAGCTTTGGCCTAAGACCTGGATGAGCCCAGGCCACTGTGATCAGTCAGGGAGTGAACCAGCACAGAGAAGAAGATCACTTCTCTCTCTGCCTTTCAAATAAATATTTATAAAAACAAAAATCATAATAATAGCTAGTATCAAATGAGTTATTTTTAGAAATGTATATTTTGGCCATATTACTGGCTTTTCAGTGACCCAGCTCTCTGGTTTGGAGCACAGCAGGCCACAGGTTCTGAGGGCAGCAGTGTGCAGCTGACTCCGCTCTTTGCATGTACACCCGGTGCTGGAGATGGACCCTGGGGAAGCAGCCATTACAGTAGCCTAGCGGCTAAAGTCCTTGCCTTGCACGTGCCAGGATCCTGTATGGGTATTGGCTCTAATCCAACTCCCTGCTTGTGGCCTGAGAAAGCAGTTAAGGACAGCCCAAAGCCTTGGGACCCTTGGCACCAGTGTGGGAGACTCGAAAGAGCTTCCTGGCTCCTGGCTTCAGATAAGCTCAGCTCTGCAAAAGCCACTTGAGGAGTGAATCAGTGGACAAAAGATCTTCCTCTCTGTCCCTCCTGTGTATGTCTGACTTTCCAATAAATTTTTTCTAAAAATTTAAAAATAAAAAAAATTCTCCATCTCCATTGGATTGCACATAGAGACAAACATCTTCCAGCTATCAGTTCACTCCACAAATAGCTGCAACAGCCAGGGCCAAGCTGAACTGATCTGAAGACAGGAGCCAGGGCCTTCCTTTGCGTCTCCCATGCGAGTTCAGGGTCCCAAGGACTCGGGCCTTTCTCCACTGATATCCTTGGCTACAAGTAGGGAGCTGGCTAGAAAGCAGAACAGCTGGGACACAAACCAGCACACCTGGGATCCAGCTGCCTCCAGGGGAGGGGAGGGAGAGGTCATCTAGTGGAGCCATAGCCCCAGGCCTTTTTTCGCTTTGAAGTTGGTGGTAGCCCATGTCCATGGAGAAGGTGAAGGATGAGAGGGAGCCTGGAGCTGAGAGGATTTCTGTCCTCCTGATGTGAGGCTCGAGTGAAGCCTCCAAGAGAACCCAGGAGTGGTGAGGTGGGTCCACAGGGCAACTCCAGCAGGTCCCAGGCCTGAAGCTCCTCAGCCTCCACCGGGAATGCACTTCCTAGTTCTCTCCTCAACCCATGAATAACCAAGCTGAAGTCCCCATGGAGAAGTGTAACGGTGGGAAATAGTGGCTCCAAGGGTGTCCACCCTGAATTATGCTGCAGTGCGTAAGGAAAAGTGTTGTTTTGCAGCTGTTCCTAAAGTGAGGACTTTGAGATGGAGGAATTACTGCTGCATAACCCCACAGGCCGGGGGATCTGCAGTGGCCCTCACAGCAGCCAGGCAGGAGTGTCAGTGTTGGGGGAGTAGGGAAGGGAGAGAGGAAGGGAGTGTGTGTGAGAGTGACAGAGCTGGTGATGACGCTGGGCTGGCCTTCAGATGGAGATGGAGGGCAGGGTCAGGAGGGCAACCTCTAACACTGACGGGGACTGGGAAATGGACTGTCCTCAAGGCTTCTGGAGGAACCAGGCCTGCCCACACCGTGATTTCAGTCAGCCTGACTGTGGCCCCAGGAAAAAAGTGTAATCAGCCTGTCAGTTCAGGCCCCTGTGGTACAGCAGCAACAGGAAGTGAACAGTGACCTGGTGGCAGAAGTTGCTCCCACTGTGTCTCCTGCGAGTGGGCCAGAGGGCAGAGGCCAGAGCAGCACTGAGACCCCTCTGTGCTGTGTGACAGCCTCCAGCCACTACGCCACCTGTGAGATGGGACTAGTCACTGCATCATTAGGCAAACATCTGGAAGGTAGAGGCTTTCCTGCAGGGCTCCTCCACCTCTAACCTCACCAGAGATCTGAAGTGCCCCAGAGAGAGACTGGGAACACGGCTTTCCTGGAACCCCAGCCCCAGGATGCGTCCTGCCAAAGACCTTTTCCAGCCTCCTCTGATGGTCCTTCTGCAACCTCCTGTGGCAGCACCCAGTCTGTAGGCTCTTCCTTTCTCATTGTCTAAATCCTGGTGCTGCAGCACTTGCTACTAGGGCCCTGGGAACCGCAGCACGACCATGATTCCAAATTTCTCTGTGCCAACCTGGTACAGCCACTGCACACCCTGTCTGTGACCCACGCGAGGTGTTTCCTTGCTATTAAGCCCGTTTCCTCTTCCCATAGCCTGAATGGAGAGGAGAGTGTGTTCAAAGTGGCTCTCTCAGGCAGGAGCAGGAGGCCATTGTCAGAAAGGTGTTTTCTCTGGCCCTTTGGTTACATGGCATCCTCGAGAAAGAAGGGCTTGCTGAAGGTTGGAAGAAGCCTGGGGTTAGGGGTCCACCAGGCTGTGGTCTGAGTTACAGATCTGCCTATCACACCACCCCACCCCATCTCCCCAAGGGGCTCCCTCTCCTCCTGGCATGGCCTGTGTTTAAGGCCCACCATAGGACAGCAGCACTGAGAAGAGCCAGGCTGTGAGGTCAGGCTCACCAGGGCTCAATCCTGGGTGCTCATCTGGCAGCTGGATGGTGTCAGACAAGCAGTTCCAGTCCTCTGAGCTACTGTTTCCTCACAGTTTTATAAAATTCATGCAAGCCCCCTGCGTCCTCTCCAGAGAATCAGACCTTGAGACCTACTCGCAGAGACAGGGCTTCTGATCTCACAGGGAGGACTCTGTCAGGCAGCCAGGACCTTTCTCTGTGATCACTCCAGTCCAGTGACCCCCTGTTCCCTCAACAGATGGAGCAGAGCCTTCCCCCTTGCAGTTCCTGGTGCCCCCTGCTGGCCTAAGCAGGAAAGGTGTCTGCAGCAGGTGGGCAGCTGGGGTCAAGGGGAAGAAGTTCTGAGGTTTAACAGGGGTGCTGCTAACTCTCCTTCCCAGAAATAGAGGTTACTCCTCAGAGGGAAGTGACTTGAAAATGCAGTCAGTGAGGCTGGAACATTCCATTCCAAAGCTAAGCAGTATCCAGCCTGAGCATGCCAATGAGCTGTGAGCAACACAAGGCCTTACGGGCTTGGTCTGGGGGCTCTGGAAAGAAGGGAGGGGAGTGGCAGACAGACCTAACTTTTCTCAGTTACCTTGGGAAGTGAACATGGCCAGGTCTCTTCAGCTCAGATGGAAAGGAATAAGCATTTATGGAGTGCTGACTGTGTACAATGTAGCTCCTGATTTGTCACTCACTGGCCAGCCTGTGACAGTAGTGTTTAAGGATCTATTTTACAGATGTGAAAGCGAGGCTTGGAGAGAGTGATGGCTCGTGTCACACCTATGTGGTTTAAGTGCAGGGTGTGTGACTAAAGGCAGCCTGCTTTTACTCCCCACACTACACCACCTGGACGCCTTTGCCCACTAGAATGCCAGACCATTTCTGTCACTCACTTGCTTGCTCTCTCACTCTCTCTGTGTCCCACTGTTACAGCCAACTGCTCCAGTAGCGTGGGACATGGCGAGGGTCTGAGGGATTGAGGCACCAACCTGAGAGCAGTGATGGTGGAAGTCTCCAGAAGCCTCTCCAAGGCTTCCCTTTATTGCCTCTCTCTTGACCTTTCACCTACTTCTTGTTTATGCTTCTCCCCACATCCTCATTAGAGCAGATTGGCTACAGCTGAGACCAGGTGCTTCTAGCCCCCAGCCCACTCCCTGTAGTGCTGGGCTTCAGGAGTGCTAGTCAACTCCTTAGGCCACAACATCCCACAATCTCACTTTCCCTGCACTCATTTCAACTGCCTTCCATGCTCTCAATTCACCCTCACCAAACTCCAGCCCTGAAAGGCAGGCACTGCTGAGACCTTTCCAAGCTCCCAGCTGACACAGATTCCCCTGCACCCTCCTCTTCTGATATGCCAAACTTGGCCTGATGCTCTTGTTGTGCCCCAGTGCTTGTCCTCTCCCTGTGAGAGAACACAATGACTCCTATCTTTCAAGGTGCTCCCCAGGAGCAGTGGGCCAGCAGCACTCAGCCCCAGGGCTCGACAGGCAAGCACCCTGTCCTGGGAAGGCCATGGTGGTGGCAGGAGTCAGGGGGCTTCTGAGGTGAGGGCCGCTCAGCCTGTGTGCGACTGGAATGTCCATGTGGTGTTGCCCTTCCCCACAGAGATGACCATCAAACACAGCAACACCAGGGCCAGGCTTCTGGGCATTGCTCTGGCCCTTGCAGCCCTGCAGTGTGTTGGGTCAGTAAGAAGTGAGATCCTTTAGAATCTGCTCAGAGAGTCACAGAGCAAACCAGGAAACAGCTCAATGTTTCTAACAAAGCCACAGTTCAGTCTTCCTCCTGCTCTTGTGTCCTTCCTGTGAGTCATGGGTCTGACATCTTACAAAGGTCACTCCCAGGCCCAGGCAGCCTGGGAGAATACCAGAGATGATCATAAACAAGGCTCCTCACCGCTGTTTCTGTTAACCAATTCAAAAGGAAGAAACACCCACGGTCGATGAGGGCTAACCCCACAGACTGCATTCTGAAACATGCTGGGTAGCAAGAGAGGCCAACTGGAGCCTATGGCTGTGATTCCCCATGTATTCTGACAAGCAGGGATGTTTGGGCCCCTGTAAGACTGTCCGGCAGCATCCACACAGGTTTGTCAGTTACCACCTTCTCCCAGAATGCAGAGCAGAACAAATGCAGGCAGTTCTTCACCAATGCAGGGTGAGGGAGGTGCAGATGCCTGTCAAGCCTTTCTTTCTGGCCTTGGTCAGTGGATTCAGAGGATGCCATGCAGCCTGGCAGAGGAGGAGCTTGCGGTCAGGGTGAGATGCCAGGACTTTATTGCTCCCTACTCCAGCTGCCCACATAGGGATCTGTTCTATCTCTGCATTTCCGTGTTGAGTGTGACCACTGTGTCTTTAAGGTGTGTGCCAGCCGTGAAGCTGTGTGATTTCAGGTATCACAGAAAAGCCACAGAAATTGTGGGAAGAATCACCCAGGGGCCACAAACAGGGAGGTACCAATCAAAATTCTCAAATTTCCCATGGAAATGCACCAAGCCACATACTGCAAAACACCTCATCAACCCCCTGGCCAGAAGATTGTTTCTACATGCCTTATCTTGGTAAGGGGAACAGAATCTGTACCCGGAAGTGAATGCTTTGTGGAGATGCCTGGCTCCCACAGGAGACTTTGCCAGGTCCCTAGCAGGTGCCTGGAGCCCAGCCTTCCCTGGTTTTGTGTAAAGGGCAGGGTGGTTGCAGAGCAAGGCCTTCAGGTTCAAGGCTCCAAGGCCAAGAGAAAGCACACTCCACACACTCCAAGAGGCCTTCATAGCAGAGGTCCAGTCAGTGGGGAACAACTGTGAGGAAGGAGCTCCAGCAAGGGAAAGTAGGAGCCTTCGCTTCATAGCTTAGCACCACACCAGCTTCTCTTCAGTGTAGGGCTGTGAACAACCTCTCAAAACACACTCTCACCTACCAACATCCAGCCTGCCATGGTGAAAAATAAACAGACACCACCACAACTCTGTGAGAACACACACACCACCACCACAGAGCTCACAGTGAAACACACACACACCACAGAGCTCACAGTGAAACACACACACAGAGCTCACAGTGAGACACACACACACACACCAGAGCTCACAGTGAAACACACACAGAGCTCACAGTGAAACACACACACACACAGAGCTCATAGTGAAACACACACACAGAGCTCACAGTGAAACACACACAGAGCTCACAGTGAGACACACACACACAGAGCTCACAGTGAAACACACACAGAGCTCACAGTGAAACACACACACAGAGCTCACAGTGAGACACACACACACCAGAGCTCACAGTGAAACACACACAGCAGAGCTCACAGTGAAACAAACACACACACACAGAGCTCACAGTGAAAGACACACACCAGAGCTCACAGTGAAACACACACACACACAGAGCTCATAGTGAAACACACACAGAGCTCACAGTGAAACACACACACACACAGAGCTCACAGTGAAACACACACACACACCACAGAGCTCACAGTGAAACACACACCAGAGCTCACAGTGAAACACACACACACAGAGCTCACAGTGAAACACACAGAGCTCACAGTGAAACACACACACAGAGCTCACAGTGAAACACACACACAGAGCTCACAGTGAAACACACACACACACAGAGCTCACAGTGAAACACACACACAGAGCTCACAGTGAAACACTCACACAGAGCTCACAGTGAAACACACACAGAGCTCACAGTGAGACACACACACACACACCAGAGCTCACAGTGAAACACACACACAGAGCTCACAGTGAAACAAACACACAGAGCTCACAGTGAAACACACACACAGAGCTCACAGTGAAACACACACACCAGAGCTCACAGTGAAACACACAAAGCTCACAGTGAAACACACACACAGAGCTCACAGTGAAACACACACACACAGAGCTCACAGTGAAACACACACACACACAGAGCTCACAGTGAAACACACACACACACAGAGCTCACAGTGAAACACACACACAGAGCTCACAGTGAAACACACACACACAGAGCTCACAGTGAAACACATACACAGAGCTCACAGTGAAACACACACACAGAGCTCACAGTGAAACACACACACAGAGCTCACAGTGAAACACACACAGAGCTCACAGTGAAACAAACACACACACCACAGAGCTCACAGTGAAACACACACCAGAGCTCACAGTGAAACACACACACACACAGAGCTCACAGTGAAACACACACAGCAGAGCTCACAGTGAAACAAACACACACACACAGAGCTCACAGTGAAAGACACACACCAGAGCTCACAGTGAAACACACACACACACAGAGCTCATAGTGAAACACACACAGAGCTCACAGTGAAACACACACACACACAGAGCTCACAGTGAAACACACACACCAGAGCTCACAGTGAAACACACACCAGAGCTCACAGTGAAACACACACACACACAGAGCTCACAGTGAAACACACAGAGCTCACAGTGAAACACACACACAGAGCTCACAGTGAGACACACACACACCAGAGCTCACAGTGAAACACACACACAGAGCTCACAGTGAAACACACACACACAGAGCTCACAGTGAAACACACACACAGAGCTCACAGTGAAACACTCACACAGAGCTCACAGTGAAACACACACAGAGCTCACAGTGAGACACACACACACACACACCAGAGCTCATAGTGAAACACACACACAGAGCTCACAGTGAAACAAACACACAGAGCTCACAGTGAAACACACACACAGAGCTCACAGTGAAACACACACACCAGAGCTCACAGTGAAACACACAAAGCTCACAGTGAAACACACACACAGAGCTCACAGTGAAACACACACACACAGAGCTCACAGTGAAACACACACACACACAGAGCTCACAGTGAAACACACACACACACAGAGCTCACAGTGAAACACACACACAGAGCTCACAGTGAAACACACACACACAGAGCTCACAGTGAAACACATACACAGAGCTCACAGTGAAACACACACACAGAGCTCACAGTGAAACAAACACACAGAGCTCACAGTGAAACACACACAGAGCTCACAGTGAAACAAACACACACACCACAGAGCTCACAGTGAAACACACACCAGAGCTCACAGTGAAACACACACACACACAGAGCTCATAGTGAAACACACACACAGAGCTCACAGTGAGACACACACACACACACCAGAGCTCACAGTGAAACACACACAGAGCTGACAGTGAAACACACACACCAGAGCTCACAGTGAGACACACACACACACACAGAGCTCACAGTGAAACACACACACAGAGCTCACAGTGAAACACACACAGAGCTCACAGTGAAACACACACAGAGCTCACAGTGAAACACACAGAGCTCACAGTGAAACAAACACACACAGAGCTCACAGTGAGACACACACACACCAGAGCTCACAGTGAAACACACACACAGAGCTCACAGTGAAACACACACACAGAGCTCACAGTGAAACACACACACACAGAGCTCACAGTGAAACACACACACAGAGCTCACAGTGAAACACACACACACAGAGCTCACAGTGAGACACACACACACACACCAGAGCTCACAGTGAAACACACACACAGAGCTCACAGTGAAACACACACACACAGAGCTCACAGTGAAACACACACATAGAACTCACAGTGAAACACACACACCGGAGCTCACAGTGAAACACACAAAGCTCACAGTGAAACACACACCAGAGCTCACAGTGAAACACACAGAGCTCACAGTGAAACACACACACAGAGCTCACAGTGAAACACACACACACAGAGCTCACAGTGAAACACACACACAGAGCTCACAGTGAAACACACACACACAGAGCTCACAGTGAAACAAACACACACACCACAGAGCTCACAGTGAAACACACACACAGAGCTCACAGTGAAACACACACACACACAGAGCTCACAGTGAAACACACACACAGAGCTCACAGTGAAACACACACACACACAGAGCTCACAGTGAAACACACACACAGAGCTCACAGTGAAACACACACACAGAGCTCACAGTGAAACACACACACAGAGCTCACAGTGAAACACTCACACAGAGCTCACAGTGAAACACACACAGAGCTCACAGTGAAACAAACACACACACCACAGAGCTCACAGAGAAACACACACACCAGAGCTCACAGTGAAACACACACACACACAGAGCTCATAGTGAAACACACACAGAGCTCACAGTGAAACACACACACACACAGAGCTCACAGTGAAACACACACACCAGAGCTCACAGTGAAACACACACACACACAGAGCTCACAGTGAAACACACACACAGAGCTCACAGTGAAACACACAGAGCTCACAGTGAAACACACACACAGAGTTCACAGTGAAACACACACAGAGCTCACAGTGAAACACACACATATGCTACTACAAAGCTCGCCAATGCTGGTGATTAAATCAGCCATATTTAAAAAGTCTGCAAATTCCCCATTGAGCCTCATGACATTTGTAAAGGAGGTTTCTGGAAATATGCTTTGGCAATGCTCTTATTAGTGTGACTGGACTGTCCATCAGCACTTGGAATTTATTCACACTCATTGATGAATGGAAACTTTAATCTTCCCCTTTCATTTTGATCTTTTCCCAGAACAACATGTGTCATATTAACATGTATATCATATGAATGCTTGCATGCATGTGTGTGGGTGAGTTCAGAATTCACCCTGATTCTAAGTCGTGGATCATTAATAACGTCTGAATTCAGAATGAAGGAGTCACTAAATATGATATTACTTAAAATTATCTGGTGCCCAGAGTGTTGGCTACTTAATTAAAACTTCAATTAATGCGCAACTTTAAAAATAGATCCCTCTACAAATTATAGACTACCAGAGGCATAACTTAAGCTGTTTACTTAACTACATAGATGAAGGTGAGACAAGAGTAAATGAACACAAATGATGAAAAATAAAATGTATTGGCCACAAATTCCTTTATATGCAAATGTTTCTATGTACATTATCTCCTTTAATGATCCCACTAACCCTATAAGAATTGATACAATCAATTCTTTTTCCATGGGTAAAGAAATTAAGGCTTAAATATATTGTGTAATTAGCCTAAGGTTATGTACTGCAGGCCAAATCCAACTGCGTAACTCTTAACCAGTACTGGACACTGCCTCTCTCCAGGGAGGATGCATGAAGGAAAGGTTACACACATGTGCTAGAATACCCAACTGATTACATGCAAGTACGGAGCCTATTTAATCAGCTGGCATTGGGTAGTTAATACAGTGAGTGAAAGTGGGACTGGAAACTGCTTGGGCTTTAAGGCAACGCCCTCAGGAGAGAGATGGGCAGCCCACTGCTCAGTAAAACCATAGTTAACGTCTAGTAACTGGAACGACTATGGACCTAGCACCAGGGTTCATTTTAGGCTAGCCCAGTTTGGGGTATTCCTGATGAATGTGGGGTTCCTCAAGATGCCGAAACCAGACACATAAAAGCCATCTTTCTCCTATATATGGAGAGAAAACAAGCTTCACTTGGGCAGAGCACTGGGGGCCACACAGAGAGCATGATCATAGTGTTCAGGGAAGGCTGAGCCCCACTTCCTGTTCAGATCCACAGTCTAGGTGAAAAATACAGAGTTTCTGTTCTGTGGGCTCCAAAGCTTCCTACTCCCTCTGGGAGACCCAGAGTCATATACACAACCTTACAGTGAGCTCCGTCTCCCTAGACTCCACTAGATCCCTTTGAAAGATGGCAGGGACTGCTTCATAAGTAGATGACTCAGAGACTAAGTGTGAATGCAGGGGAGAAGCCATGAGAAACAGGGGTGAAGGATGGCTAAGACTCAACCCGAAGCTAAATCCGGTCACGTAAATATATCATTCTATGTGACCTCACTGCCACATTCTTCTGTAAATCATAGGTGCCTCCCCCAGAGCTTCATGCATCTTCAAGTCCCGGTGGAAAACAGGGGCCTTCAATCATAACCCTTCCGAAAGCCTAGAGTCCAGTGCTCTCTTTCTTGGCTTAAAGGCCTCCAACTTGACTGAACATGATTAGCCAAGCACTCGCCAGGCAGCCAGCCAAGGTTTATACTCATGGGTGTGAGATGAGCTCAAAAATCCCCCCAGACAGGGGAAGCTCGGATGCCAGGGTTTAATTCAGACTGCAAACTACCTTCTGGAGCACCTGAACCCTCAAGAGACTGAGCAGTTTTAAAGTTTCAGATCTGGAACAAGGAAGGTAACTTAGCTGGAAAGAGGTGAATTTCCAAATGCCCCTCTCTGGGTGAGCCTATGGTCCATCCTCAGCCCTGGCAACTGCCCAGCTGACAGTGTGCTGAGCCAACTGTGCCAGAGGAGATGGGACCGGGAGCAGAACTGCCATCCCCCTGCCACGTTGGACCTATAAGCATGACACATAATGCTCATGGGCCTAACAAGAAACACTGTGAGGTGGGGAATGTGTCCCTGATACAAGTTTCTGAAGGGGACAGATAGGAACCTAGAGGCCCTGAGAGGGACAGAGACACAAAGGTAGCAGGGAGTATGGCCAAGGCCAGGGGTCCCTGCTACAACTGCATGTATGACATGGGCTTTGTTTTTTTACTATCAGCTGCCAGTGGTGTGTCTTTCCACATCATTATCTCATGTTTAAAATATTACTGGATCGTTGGCGTGTGTCAGTGACTATTCTGAGGGTTTCACATCTATTACCTTTCTGGTCCTCTATACAAAAACCACATGCGGCACAAGCAAGAAGATAGCCACGTAAGATGCTCCAAGGGTCGTCTCCACGCAGAAACACTGTTTCAATCACTTTCATGCACCAATAATTTTTAACAAGCACTAGGGTAGCTGAGTCAGAGATCACAGCGTACTGTTGAAGTACAATAACTTTTTTTTCTATTTTATAATAATATGAAGATAATAGATTTTGTGTATTTCATGGATCTGAGTCCAAGAAGATAATCACACTTCGTTCCCTCTTTTGCCCTTTCCTACTTTCCATTCATAGCTTTCCTTAATTTTGGCAAAAACAAAATTTCAGTCCACTCTGCAATTATAGGTTTAATGTGACACTAACCATAATATTCAACAAATAAAATATAGGAGAACCACAGAGCCACAGAAATGTGAACAAGGCATCAAAGTACCAATCATGTCACAAGATTCTCATTTCAATACATGCTATTGGATTCTGTATTAATTGCCACATATCAGAGAAAATGATGAAATTTGACTTTTTAGAGTGGCTTATCTCAATAAGCATAATGGTTTCCAATTGCATCTGTTTTGTTGTAAGACATGTTTCATTCATTCTGGGTGGATTCCTTATCTTAACTATGGTGAATTCAGCTGCAGCAACTCTTTCATATGCTGATTTAATCTCATTTGGATAAATTCCAAGGAGAGGGACAGCTGGGTGATATGGAATTCCCATACTGTCTTCCACAGTGGTTGAACAAGTATCTTCCCCAGCAACAGTGCCACAATATTAGGATACCATTTCCTAACATCCTGGTCAGCATTTATTATTTTTGACTTCTCTATGACAACCATCCCACCTGAGGTGAAGTGAAATATCACTCTGGATTTTATTTGCGTTTTAGACCCTTGATCCATTGAAAGTTGATTTGTGTTTAAAGCCACTGTTCCTCCTAGGATAGCAGGCGAACTGAGTAGTGCTGGCTCATGGACCCACTGGTATGCGCGAAAACTGGCATTGGGACAGGTTCTGGTGGAGGAGCCCGGGCAACTCCTCTGGCAGGACACAGTCCCATGCAGGTAAGCGCAACAAGCACAATAGGGAACAACCCAAAACAGGCAGTGAAAATTATCCCACTGGCATACACATGGCATGGGTTGGGGGCAGACCAGCCTGAATCTGTTCACATTACCTTCTGGTGAATCCGAGCACCAGAACAGAGTGTGGGTTGAGCCAGGTTCGGTTGCAACACATACCAGTACACAACAAGTAATGCCAAGGTGAGATGAGCCGTACCAGATGTGGCTGCAGCACACAACCAGCACATGTGACAATCAGGGAGGAGGCAAAGCCAACAGGGGAACGTGGGCACCCCTGCTGGATAACTACTTCCATTGGAAAGTGTGAATACGGATGGGGCAGTTCAGACTAGGCAGGGCTATAGCACCTGTGGGCCTCACGGTGAGCTGACTGTTCTGACTGGTGCAAGTTAAAATTAGAGTGGGTTGAGGGGTGTTTGGGCTTAGCCACAGCATTAGCTGGCAGAGGCTGGTACTAGGAGCCAATTCTGACAAGTCAAATGCCAAAACTACCTGGAGACTGCATACTCTAGGAGTGGGTGTGGCCTAGTAGGGAAATAGTGGGCACCTCCCTCAGGGTTACCACCCTCACTGGACAGCAGGAAACCCAGGCTAGGAGCAGGGGTGGCTTGACAGAAAGGCACCTGCCAGTGGGTGTATGGGCTGGATAATAGGTTGGTTGGGTTGAACTAGGCTTCAATGTCCATTGACGTGTGCGAGAGCTACTTGGGATGTGGGACAGACTGGACAAGCCTGCACTGCATACTGGCAAGCATGGGAACCAGGGTAGGGGGCAGAACTGGTAGGGGTTTTGGGGAGTCGCCTCAACTAGGCTGCAGCTCCAACTGGTTTGCATGAAGACTGAGTATGAAGTGGGTAGAATCGAGCTGGACTACAACACCCATTGGTTCACAAGGAAGACAGGGCTGGAAGCCGAATGGACCCAGTAATCGCAACGACCAGCATATGCATAAGCTGATTGGTGTGACGAACAGTGTTGGAGTCTGTACTAGCAAACTCACTCAAGAATCAGATCTGGGATCAACTCAGATGAAGTTTCTTTGGATATTTCTCCAACTGAACTGCTGATCTTGGAACCCCAACCATCAAGAGACTGTCAGCCAGTGGACTCTGAATAGGTTTCATTACGGTTGGGACGGAGAGATTGGCAGCAATCCAGAACTGATGAACTATCAAAACTGTATGAGCAGGACCCTTGGAGCGCGCCTCATGTTGGGGATGGGGGATGGGTGGGAGGTAGGGTGGGGCTTTCCCCTTTGTTACTCCCCTAACCCTACATACAGGGCAAAATGATTATATTAGTGTGGAAACAATGATATTACCCACTTTCACCCTGTAGCCCGTGACCCTTTGTACCCTAATAAACTAAGATTATTAAAAAAAAAAAAAAAAAAAAGAAAGTTGATTTGTGTTTAAATTAAATCTACCTTCTGCATAGGTAGATATAATTTTTAACTATTCAATGAAGTTATTGTCCTTTCTCCAGGAGTGCATTTTAGCTCATTGTTAAAGAGTAGCTAATTAGTAGCTGCATAAAATGATTTATGGGATCTCTATTCAGTTCCATAATCTACATGTCTATTTGTGTACCAGGACCATGCTGTTTTGATTACAAATGCCTTGTAGTATATCTTAGCATGTAGTTTTGTGATATCTCCAGCTACATTTTGTTCTTAAGATTGTTTTAGAGATTTGTGTTATCTTGTATATCCAAGTGAATTTTGCAGCATTTTTTCCTAGATCTGAGAATGCCCTGTGTATTCTCTTTGGGATTGCACTGAATCCGTAAATTGTTTGTGGTAGTAGGACATTTTTATAATTCATAATAAATTCATAAACATGAAAAATATTTTTATTTTTCTGTCCTCTTTTGTTTCATTCTTTAATGTTTTATTACCAATAAACTATCTTTCACATCCTCACTTAAAATTACTCCAAGGTTTTAATTTTTCTTGTAATGAGTTTGAATAATATTGATATCAGAAGTTCTTTCTCATCCATTGCCAGAGTCCAGCTCCAGCCGAGTTCGGACCTCGGGAAGGGTGCGTGGAGTCGGCGATAAAGAAAGACACAGACACTTGGTACGTTCTCACAACAGCTCAAAAAGAAACTGTCCTTTTTATTTACTCAAAAACCTTCTCAAGCTTCTACACAAGCAACTAATTGTTCTATTTTTTACTTTAAGACTAGGGGGGCATGTACAGACATTCGGTCATTCTGTCTGCACTTCAGGGCTAAGCAGGTGCCCCTAAAGATAATTCTGCAAAATACTGTATTCATATTCTTCAAAGCAAGCTATTATTCATTCTTCAACAGCAGCCATGGAGCAACAGCCAGGACTCCAAGGCCAAGGCACATGTGATTACCAAATCAGTAGTACATTCCTACCGCATTTCTATTTCTACAATTTACCCATTATTTAATGGGAAAATAGGTTACAAGGGAAAAACCTAAAATCTAAAACAAAAACTTCAAAATCCCCCTACAACTATAGATTCCTACAACCCCATAAATAATAAGACAATAATCAAAAGCATTTTTCTTTAATAAAAGCATCCTTAATTCCTCTAGCTAAAAATTATAAAAGCAGCTAAAACAGTTACATTTTCTATGTTCCAAAAAAATTGCAAAGATTCCTATCAGAAACTAACTTTACTAGTAAAGACACAAACAAAATGAAAGTCAAAAGCTGGAAAAAGATATTCCAGGGGGCCAGCATTGTGGCCCAGTGGTTAAAGCTGTGCTCTAGAAACTGACACCCCAAATGGGCATCAGCTCATAGTCCAGCTGCTCCAGTTACAACCAGTTCCCTGCTGATGGCCTGGCCCCTACCACTGTTGTGGGAGTTTTGGAAGAAGCTCCTGGCTGCAGGCTTTGACCTGGTTCAGCTAGAGTCTTGTGGCCATCTGACAAGTGAATCAACAGATGGACATCTCTGTCTTTCCCTCTCTCTCTCAGTCCTTCAAATAAGTAAATAACTCTTCATGAGAAAGAAAAAGATATCCCAAAGAGATACCAACACTAACTATACTTAAGAGAAAAATTAAACATTAAGGTACAGATTAGAAAAAGAGAGAAAGTCACTATACAAAGAACAAGGAGTCAATTCAATATGAAGATACAATAATTACTAATGTATAAGCATTTAAGGCCCCTTGCACCCAGATGTGTGAAACAAACTTTGCTAGACCCACAGGGAGAGATAAGCTCAATACGACAGTATGAGGAGACTTCAGTATCCCACCTTCATCAAATAGATTATTCAAACAAACAAACAAAAAAAATTGACAAACATCAGAGTTAAACTATACTGCAGAGCCAATGGATGTAACAGGCATTTAGAAAACACTACACACAGCAGTGGCAGAACAGATTCTTTGCACACAGGACATTTTTTAGCACAGATCAGGCCACATTTAGGCCACAGAATGAACCTTAACAATTGTTTTAAAAGGCAAACTCATTACATTTATCTCTGAGCACAATGGAATAAAACTAGAAAACTAAAGAAACTTTAGGAATTATAAAAATGTGGAAGATGAACAACAATGGGTCATTAAAGAAGTGAATAGGAAAATTTCAAAATTTGTTGAAACTAAATAAAATGTAAATACAATTAACCAAAAACGTCTAGATTACACCAAAGCAATATGAAGCAGGAAGTTTCCAGCCACGGCACTGACATCAGAAATAAATATACCACATGAACAGCCTAACAATGCAGCTCAGAGACAGACCAACAAGAACAAGCAAAACCCAGAGTCAGAAGTAAAGAAAGGATGAGTGTAAGAACAGAAACCGGGGCGAGGCTGTGACACAGCAATTAAACGTCTGCCTGTGGGACTGGCTTCCCGTATGGGCACCAGTTTGAATCTTGGCTGCTCCACTTCCAGTAGAGATCCCTGCTAATGACCTGGGAAAGCAGCAGAGGATGGCCCAAGTCCTTGGCCCAGTCTGTGGTACAATAGGCTACGATCTAACTTGATGACAACTTCCACTGACCTAGACATTCCAGCAAATTTTCTCTTCTGCTTTTTGGGAAGTTTGACTGCTCACTAATGCAAGAGAGTATTTCCAGTGTCAGAAATTATAACCTGAGGCTGCTGCTGCGGCACAGGGGCTAAGATGCTGCCTGCAACACCAGAATTTCATATGAATGCCAGGTCAAGCCCAGGCTCCTGCCATCCAAATCCCTGCTAATGTACTTGGAAAAAAACAAAAGAAGACAGCTCAAGTTCTTGAGTCCCTGTACTCATGTGGGAGACCCAGACGAAGCTCCTGGCTCCCAGCTTCAGATCCACCCAGCTCCGGCCAAGGCGGTTATTTGGGGAGTGAGCCAGCAGATGAAAGATGTCCATCTCCTCTTCAGGGATTCTGTCTTTCAAATAATACACACACACACACACACCAATATGTTCATTAAAAAGAGCAGAAACAAAATAAAGTTTTAAAACAGTATGTAAAGTACCATGCAAAGTACCATTCTTCATTTGGAGGATAGAGTGGTTTGTGTTAAGAAGGATAATATTGGTTGGGTCATTTCCATCACCTTCATTAGTTGGTGATAAAATGGTTGCCCAGGAACAGAATTAATAGCTCTTAGCCACGACTGCTCTGTGGGTTTTTGTGAATACTATGTACTCTCTGAAAGGAAAAACACAAAAGAAAAAGAGTTTGCCCCAGAGCCTGGCATGGTAACCTAGCAGCTAAAGTCCTCGCCTTGCACAAGCCGGGATATCATAAGGGCACCAGTTCTAATCCCTGCAGCCCTGCTTCCCATCCAGTTCCCTGCTTGTAGCCTGGGAAAGCAGTAGAGGATGGCTCAAAGCCTTGGGGCCCAGCACCTGCACCTGCAAGAGAGACCTGAAAGAGGCTCCTGGCTTCAGATTGGCTCAGCTCCAGTCATTATGGCTGCTTGGAGAGTGGATAATGGACAGAAGATCTTCCTCTCTGTCTCTCCTCTTCTTTGTATATCCATGAGTTTATATAATCATGAGTTTAGGAAACTGCAAACTTGAACAAATGCTAAGATACTGATAAAGATAATGTCAAAAGCTGGTAAGGACTAGAACAAAAGCAACTCATGTTAGTGAAAGTGCAAAACCACTTTGGAGTACAGCATGATAGTTTCATATGAAACGAGGCATATTCCCATCACACAATCTAACAATTGTGTGACTGATATTCACTTAAATGGGTTACAAATGTATGCCCACTCCAAAACTAACACACAGGTATTTGTCTGGCTCTACTCACAGCTGCCAAAACTTGTAGACAATGCAGACATCCTTCAGTAAATGAGTGTGCAAAGAAATCATGATGTACTCAGACAATGGAAAATGATTTCCCACTAAAAATGGAGCTTTCAGGTCATGAAAAGAAACGTAGGAAGCTTGAACATAAAAAGGCAGAAGACAAAAAAAAATACTTCTGGTATAAAGACAGCAAGAAGAGAAAAATCCAGAGTTCTCAAGAGTTCTGAGGGCGCAGGGATGACTGGTAAGGCAGAGTCTGCTTAGGGAATTGAGGTTGCCCTGTATGTGACACTACAGTGGTGGATGCAAGGTGTTACACAATTGCCAGAACACACAACACTGAAGGCAAACACTAAACAATGTGTCAGTGTAGAGTAATAATAATAAGCATATCTACATCACAACTCAAAGGAGAGCAGACCCAGGCAGTCTTGGTGGCAAGTCCTGCCAAAATTTTAGTTCCAGTAAACTAAACCAGTAAATAAGCATGGTTTGTTTAACCTTCCTGCCTGTTTCTATAGTCTTAGCATAGGAATATTTTAAATTAAATACTGACAGTGATCTTACTACTAAATTTTAAATTGCATATGTCATACATGTCATATGTCATGACCAATAGAATTTTTTTAAAGATTTATTTTTATTATTTTTTTTTATTGGAAAGGCAGATATACAGAGAGGAGAGACAGAGAGGAAGATCTTTCATCCGATGATCCACTCCCCAAGTGAGCGCAACGGTCGATGCTATGCCGGTCTGAAGCCAGGAGCCTCTTCCAGGTCTCCCACGCGGGTGCAGGGTCCCAAAGCTTTGGGCCATCCTCGACTGCTTTCCCGGGACACAGGCAGGGAGCTGGAAGGGAAGCGGGGCTGCTGGGATAGAACCAGCGCCCATATGGGATCCTGGGCATGCAAGGCGAGGACCTTAACCACTGTGCCACCATGCCGGGCCCGACCAATAAAATTTTTTGAAAGAGCCAAGAAACATGCAATATTTAGGATATCTCAGAACTCATCGAGAGATATGGAAAACCTGAATAAAAAGAGACTCAATATTCCAAGATAGACAAACTCAATTGGGTAGACTTTCCAAATCCATCTGTAAACGTATTCAACTAATTCAGTCTAATCACCTAGAGGGCTTTAATGAAATGGGACAAAATTACTCCCTAACATGTGAAAGGCAGACAGAGAGACAGACAGTACTCCCAGCCACTTGTTCACTCCAAAAAGGGCAATGAGCTGCTATTTTCTTTGGGCATTTGGCTTTGGAATTGAAATGCCCATAATCTGCACTGCAGTACCTGGATTTAATACCCAGCTCCTGCTCCCGACTTCAGCTTCCTGTTAATGTGGGCCCCGGGAAGCAGCCATGATGAATCAAGTGATTGCATCCTTGCCATCAAGTGGCTCCGCACTTAGCCCACACCATTGCTGTCTGTTGGAGGTATTTGTAAAGCAAACCTACAAATTAGAGTGTTCTTTATTTCTGTTTCTCTCTTTTTTTCTTTCTGTGTGTATACTTCTCAAGTAATTATTTCATAAACCAATTGAATTTCTGAAAATTGTGCATGTAATAAGTTTTAAAAGATGCTACAAATTCTCTGAAAAATAAAGCTCACCTAAATTAGAAAACACATGATAAACTAAATTTCAAAATAAATAATCAGAGGATATATAAACTGCCATGAATCAAGTAACAGGGCCAGCACAGGGGCACATCAGGCTAATCCTCCATCTACATCACCATCATTCCACATGGGCACCAATTCATGTTCCAGCTGCTCCGCTTCCCACCTAGTTCTCGGCTTATGGAATGGAGAACAGCAGAGGGTGGGGCAAGTCCTTGGGCTTCTTCACCAATGTGGGAGACCTGGAAGAAGTTCCTGGCTTCAGATCAGTTCAGCTCCTACTGTTGCAGCCATTTGGGGAGTGAATCAGCAGCTAAACCTCTCTCTGCCTCTCCTCTCTCAGAAAAATGTAACTTTCAAATAAAAATTTTTAAATATTGTAAAAGGCACATAAAGCTAAATAATTAAAATACTAAGTAGGTAATCTTATGCAAAAACAAATCATTCCAAGAAACTGAATAAAGTACAGTCATAAATCTGATTATTAACATATTCATTCATCCAGCAAGTATTGATGGAATGTTTATTATGCATCAGTCTTGTTTTAGGCATATGTGATACAAAAATAAAGAATATGAATAAAATTATTGTCTTCTTGGAATTTATACTAAGGTGGGTGGGGGGGACAAAAATGAAAGAGTGAACAAGTAATGTTAATACATCGCAGTACCTGGGCTGAGTGAGATAGTGAGATGGGACAGGGATGGCAGCACAAAAGGTTGAAATGAGGTCAGATTCCAGGTATGTTTGAAGACAGAATCAACAGCCTGTTCACTGATTTTGATATAGGCTACATGGTAAAGAGGAATCTAGAATGATCACTGGGTTTGAGACTTAAGCACTGGAAGAATGGAGCTTGTTTCCTGAGACAAGATTTGGAGAGGAACAGGCAAGAAGAGGCATGTGAGTCTGACTCTAGGGATTGAGTAAGCCATGGCTACCAGACAGGCAAAGGACACAGCGAATGGTGAGTCAGTGTATGGGGCAGGAACAGGTGAACTTACTGAGGCAGAAGAATCACCATGGGTGTCAGTCAGATGAGAGGAGTAGCCCGTGTGTTTTTCAGACACCCCAAATCACTCCCAGCCTTGATGACCCTGGGCTGCCTCAGCCCAGCCACCTGCACCAACTGGCCATGACTTGGAGGCACTTCTGGATGCCACAGGTGCCACATCAGCCTACAGCGCGAGCAGTTCTGCTGCATGGCCTGGGGTCACTGGCCAGCACTGAGCCCTGGGCACCACAGGCTGCAGGTACCTCCCTCATGCAAGATCCCCATAGTGTCTCACTCATCTGGAGACTCGGGCGGTGCTAGGAGCCAGGGGAGGGTGGCAGGTTGGCTGGCTGGCCTGCCCAGGCTGTCACACACCAGCCCTCTGACCAGAGCATCAGGTTGGCCCATGCAAGTCCCTGAGTCAGCCACAAGCTGTGCCCGCCCACATGTGCAGCTCCCAGGTAGCCTCCCCATTCTCCTCCTCATAGCCTGGCACTTTGAAGTCATACATCCTGTGGGACTTTGGAGTTGGTGTGATTGTCTTGGCTTCAATGGCATGCTGCTCTTGCTACACCAGAACACCGAAGCCCAAGCTAGCCCACCCTCTCCAAGTGTTTGGGATATGGGTGATGCTTGGTTCAAACTGCTTTTGTGGCTCCCCAGGCCTTTAGGACCATGTCTCCCATGCTTTCTTGTCTCTCCATATATATCCCATCCAGTTCCACAGAAGCTATGCCACATTTGCTCTCTGTTCCTTGCTGTTCTTTTCTCTTTCTGATAGAGTCATTGCTCAAGACTCAGAACTCATCCTTCAGACACCTGGTCCTGCCCCTGCTGATGCAGGCATCTGCACAGCGAACCAGTTGTTGCAAGATGTATCTCTCTCTCTCACACACACACCCCAAAGACTATCCTCACACCTTGGTCACACACAGAGCAGGAGCCTAGGACCCCAACACAAGGGCATCTCTCAATGTTCTGCACATCCCAGGCACCAAAGACTGCAGCAGGCAGAAACCATCCTGTGCAGACCTGGGGCTTGGAGAGCACAGTGCTTGCAGCTCTGCACACGACCCTGTGCAACTGGGATGGTACTGAGCAGCACCAGGCTCCAGGCATTCTGGGGAGACAGGGAACTGAGCACTGTGAACAAAACCCTGAGCCCAAGAGCAGCCCCCTGTGGCACCATCCCCCCACTGCACCTTACCCCCATGGCATTAGGAAACAACTGAGTGAAGTAAGTGGCAGGCAGCAAGACAGATACAGAGAGCCGGGTGATATGCAGTGATGGCATCCACTTGTCCATAGTGGCATGGGCTGCCAGGACAGGTCTCACCACAGGTATTGGCAAGACTCGGGGTCTAAGCACAAAGGACCTGAGGCCAGGCACACATAGCCTCCCTGAAGTGCCAAGGAGCCAAGCAAGGCCAGAGCATGTGAACAGGAAGGAGAGCACATACTGAGCTGGCACTGATCACTCAGCTTCACCAGTGACTGGGAGCCTGGCCCTGAAGACAGGGCCTGGAGGAGGCGGCTACAGCTTCTGTGTGACACAGCTGCAGAAGGCTCTCCTGTGACTGCCCCTGTGACCCTGGGTGGCTGCAGAAGGCTCCCGTGTGACAGTGCCTCTGTGAGCCTGGGCTGCTGCAGCAGGCTCCCATGTGACTGCCCTGGTGGCCATGGGGAGCAGCAGAAGGTCCCATGTGACAGTGCCCCTGTGACCCTGGGTGGCTGCAGAAGGCTCCCATGTGATGGTGCCTCTTTTTCCCCAGGCATACTGGCTTGTGGCTCTCACCTCCATGCAAAATGTCTGAAACACCAATAGTGGTGTCAAGGCAAATAAATGCTACCATGACTCTAGTCGGTTACTCTTGTCATTTCAAAACCGAGGAAGACACATCCCTGGGCCTCTGAAGGCAGCACAGGTCTGAGGACACACCCTATGCATCTGGTCATGAAGAGGGCCTAAGAACCCCACCCATGACCCTTCCCTCAGCCCCAGGTGCCCCCCAGGAGTCACTTGCACAGGGCAGGAGCAACTCCAGGTGCTCTCTGCAGCTGTGACCCCTGAGTGCAGCACCTCCGGCTGCTTCTCTGCTCCTGCTCATGGAAGGACCTGGCAAGCCACCCACTGCAAGCCCAGCAGCTCACCGAGTTTAGGATGAGTCCTCGCATGGACTCTGAGCAGGAGGTAGATAGCCAGCCAGCAAGAGGTGCACAAGGCACACACAGAGCTGCCCTAGAATGGTGCCATTGGGGAAGCCACAAGATGACTCTGTGGCCCTAAGACAGGGAGTAGCAAGCAGAATGGCTCTCCAGGAAGGATGCCGGCCCAGACCCTGTTGTCCAGCCACCCTCTCTAGGTTCATGGCCATGTCCCTGGTCCCAATGATGCGAGTCTTCAGTGGGTAGGGCTGGTCATCAATAGAACTAAGCCAGGATCAGAGGCCTGAGAAGCAGGGCTGAGGATTGCATTATTGTCTACCCCACCTGTGTAACACAGGCTCCTTAATACTTCCTGGAGAGGGGTCAGCACCATGGCACGGGGGAGAGCTGAAGCCTGCAGTATCAGCATCCTAAACAGATGCCCCTTCAGAGCCTGGTTGCTCACTTCTGACCCAGTGCCTGTCACTGCACCTGGGAAAGCAGCAGAGGATGGCCTGGGGACATGGGATCCTGCACTCAATCAGGAGGCCTAGAAGCCTAGGCTTCGGACAAATTGAAGACCTTTTGTCTTTCAAATAAGTAAAATGAATCTTTAAAAAATAACAACACTCCCTGGAGGGCGAGATTCCAGAGCTTTCGGTGTGACCATCAGGTCCCCAAGCCAAGCAGTAGCCAGGGACAGCAAGACAGGAGCTCCTGCATCTGGCGCTTTCCCTGACCTCACCTTGTGCCTCTCCACCCTGTGCCTCTCCACCTGGCTGTGCGTCTGTGGCCATTATCAGCCCCTTTATCAACATCACAAACCAGCAGATATAAGCTCATTGTTCTCCTGAGCCCTGGGGGTCACCAGGATGTGGAACTCCCAGCCAGACTGACTGATGTGCATACCTGGGGCAAACCTCCTCTGGAGTGAGGAGTGTAGACTTGCAGGCTTGGGCCCCTCTCCCAGAGCTCCACATTGCTCCAGGTGGCTGGTGCCAGAATCCAGGACAGGGAGTGAACTGGCTGGTGTAGGAAGGAGTGCAGCGTGACAGAAACCCCAGAAGGCCAGGGCACCTGGGTCCTTCTGAGCCGAGTTGGGCCCCAGGGCCTCTGCAGCCTCCTTCTAGCGGGCCTTGATTGGCAAACAGGAACAGTGGCATTCCACAGATAAGGTCTGAGTCCACCTCTGGTACCCAAAAGTCACCTGTGTCAGTCCATGCCTCACTGTGCTGCCTGCACCCCAGGCCAAGCCCTGAGCTCAGCTCAGCTCTGCGTGGGTTGGTCACATGCCTGCTTTTGTCACTGTGGGTGGTAATACACGCATACCGCCCACACGCCTGCTTCAGTCACTGTGGGTGTGAAGACACACGGCATGCCGCCCACAAGCCTGTATAGTGGTCACACACCTGCCTATGTCGCTGTGGCTGTGAACACACAGCATGTCGCACACGCCTGCTTCTGTCACTGTGGGGCTGCACACACGCCATGCCGCCCATGAGCCTGGACATGTTGCAAGATTCCTCATGTATGTGCTTGGTGCTGTGAGCGTGGACATGAGCCGTGGGCCATAGCTGTGTTACGTGGACCCTCCACGCAGGGCCTCTCCAGAGTGAGGCAGGCCAGGGGGCCCTCTGCCCTGCCCAACAGTGTCCTCTGTGTGCCATGCCCAGACCCCCGCCAGGTCCCCAGGTCTCTGCACACAAACCTCCACCCTGGGCCACTGTAAACCTCCAGCCCATTTCTCTGCAACAAGGCTGCTGCACTCTCCTTCAAGGCAGCAGGGAGCTTTCTTGCATCAGTGAGAAGACTCTGGAGCGTAGAGACCTCCCCCTACAGCCACATGGGCAGATGGGAATGCTGACCCGGGCCCGGGGGACAGCTCGTGGCTGCCCCCTCTTCCTCTGCTTCTGTAACTGGGCAGCGACTGGGCAGGGGCTCAGAGCACAGGCGGAAGCTCCAGGGTTCGGACTAAGACTTCCTGTGGCAGCTTGAGGAACATGGCCTGGCTCCTGCTTCTGCCTGGCTGAAAGTTGAAAGGGGAGGCACTGCATGGCCTCACACACAGGGCTGGGGAGCCTCCTCCTCACACCGGTGCCTGGAGCCTGCACAGTGAGCAGGGAAGGGCAAACAGGGCAGGAAGCGTGAAGGAGCTTTGACTCAACCTCAGATCAGACAGAAGGAGTGGGGCAGGGTGCTGACGGCAAGGATCAGAATGGCCTCCAGCAGGACAAGGAGATGGTAGTGGAAGGTTCTCGCCCTCTGCCAAGAGCAGCCACCTCCTGCTCCCAGAGGTCTCAGGGAGGGGATGGAGGACTACTGGGTTCCTTGGGGTCCTGGAGGAGATTCTGCTTTTCGGTGTGGAAGGAGAAAACAAAACCAGAAAACCAAAACCAATCAGCTCTCCAGGACAGACTAATCTGCATCCATCGGAAGTCCGCAACAGACATGGCATAGCCAAAAGGGGTGCCCTCCCAAGCCCTCTTCATTCTGACCCACTGGGCAGGCCTTGCCCTTGCACAGTGTCCCTCCCCACCTGTACACAACATTCTTTTTATAGGCCAAAATCACTTACATGGCATTTTAAAATCACCTGCACAAAAGATAAAACCATAAAACCATAAAACTGGGGGCTTTTTTTCTGACCATTACATCATAAGACTGCTGTTTCTTTCAGTTGCTTGTCACAATTTTCCTTGAGTTTGCTTTTCTCAGACCTTTGGAGCCTCCTTCAAGAAGTCAGGGACTTTCCGGCTCCTTGCTATTCACCTTGTTTCCTCCTGAGATACCTATCTCAGGGCCACTGCTGTACTTTGTATCCTGAGTCCCAATTGAACTTAATCATTTACCAAGAGAAGTCCTATTCAGCTATTCTCAGCAAGCAAGACAAGCAAAGTACAGAAGGCAAAGAAACAAGTTAAATTGCTCTATTCTAAATTTTTCTTTTCAGCTCCCCACCTGTACCTCATCCCCACACCATCCTCTGCTCTTGTCCTCATGCTCCCTGGCCCTTTGATGACCCCCAGGTCATTCCAGTCAGCACAGCTTTCCTTCATCCCGGCCTGCAGCACTCTTGCCTGGCACCAGCTCAGGATCATTTACACCCTCAACAAAAACTCCCAGCAGGAGTTTCCCTTGCCATGCCCTGGCCCGGCTCCAGACTGTCTTCCTGTAGGCAGCTTCTCCATGGGCTCCCAGAGCTACACCTGGCAGGGAGGCAGACAGAACCCTGAGGTCACAGCCCAGGCCCAGGCATCTCACGGAGCTCAGAGGCAAAGCTGGGGGCAGTGGACAGGAGAGCTGGACAGTCAGCAGGGGGCAGAGAGGAGGACAGGGTGCTGGCTGCCCTCTTGCCACCTTCATCCCCTCTGGCCAGGGCCAGGCCCTCGCCACCTCCCTCTGGAGTTCTATCAGATTTTCCAAAAGCTGTTGCTTTGATAAGCCTTCTCCAGGTAACCCCCCTCCCTTGTAATTGAGTTTAAATATTGATCTGCCCAATCAAGGCGGGTGAATATTCAACAAGGTGCAGCCCTGGTAGCTGCCCAGCCACCACCAGGCTCTTGTCCCTTCAAAGGCACAACAGGGAAAGGGGGAACAGCTGGGCACAGGCTTCCCCAAACACTGCTCAGCTCCAGGCCTGGGCTGGGGGCTACCTCATCCAGGTGGGCTGCCCACCCTGCTGGTCCGTGAGAGGCTGGGAGTCCACACAGACCCTGGCTCCCAGAGCATTCCCAGGTATCTCCAGGCTGCAGGGATCCCCAAACCAGGTAGCATAGACCCTTAGTCAGTGACCCAGGGGCTTAGCCCAGGTCTTGGAAGAGGCTGGAGGCCCCGTGGACCCAGGTCAGCTGCCCCTAAGAGAGGATGGGTGACTACAGAAGCACAGCCAAGCTGAGCGAGCCCACCCTTCTCCAGGCCTCCTCCTTTTTAGCTCACCCTTAGCTCCCACCCTCTCCCATCACGAGGGCTTGTCTCACCACAGGGTGGGGGTTTCCAGGACAGCAGTTTCCAAGCCCCATGAAAACCCATTATTAGTTCAGATTCCCACCCCTGTCCTCACTGGCCAGAGGTCGTAGAAGTGGAGACCCTCCTGGAGAGTGCACCCCCTTCCCCTCAGGGGCTCACAGTGCGCCAGGCCATCCAAAGTCCTTGCCTCCCCTGGACTCATGAAGCCTCCATCATGACCCTGTGAGTAGGCAGTCCTCCTTCCAAGGATGCAGATGAGGGCAGCAGGGTACAGAGAAGCTCCCTGACCTTGCCAAGGTCACAGAGACAAATTAAAGCACTGTTAGCCATCAGACCAGGGGCTGCCAAAATGTAGCCTCAGACTAGCATCACCGAAGCCTGAAAGTGAGGCCTTGGGTGCACACTGTAGCTGGGCAGTGTTTCCTTGGAGTGGCCCACCCCGCAGTTATGGCTCCACCTCTGCCCATAGGCAGGCAGCTTCAGCAGCTATACCTCCATGAGGCTCTCCTTCCCTGGGCCTGCCCGGCTCCCTCAGAGGGCCAGAAGGAGCTCTTCTGTCTCAGGGGCCTCCAGCCTGAGCTGGTTATGCCACACACCTGCTGTCACACCAGTAATGCCTGGGTTCCTGTGAGGTAGCCAGCAACCATGCCCAGGAAGGCAGGCAGGGTGAGGCGTCCCAGTACCAGCCTGCAGTGTCTGTGTCTTGGTGACCAGGAGCTGAAGCCTGAACTCCAAGGCCAAGTGCAAGGAGGCGGGGCCTGAGCAGGTGGCCAGATGGTGAGGGTGGAGTCTGGCGTGCTAGGTCAGGGAGCTGGTATATGTGAGTGTTCACTGAGGCACCACCTGTGGGCCCTCAGCTGGCACCAACTCCACCAATGCCTTCATCTTGGGCCCCAGCCTCCAGAGCATGCTCCAGAAACTGTTGCTCCATGAACTAAAGCACCATCACCTTGCTTCTGTGACACTGTCCCCACAATGCTTCCAGCTCACATATGTACACGCATGCTCTATGTGTGGCAATATGGACTGAGGGCCCAGCAGGGAAGTTCTGGACAGGCCAGGACCCACAAATACAGGGAACAATGAAACAGAAAAGTTTAAGTGTTGCTATAATTTTTAAGATATTGTTACAACATTGTTTAAGTATTTGACACTAATATCTAACGTATGATGACATTTGAACTGATATCTGTTTGCAAAATGCCTTTGAACTATATATCTATGGAAGTGCTCCTGAGTATCTGACAATGGAAGTTTCAAGTTTTGAGGACTGTTAATGGAAACAAATTGGTAACTTTGTCAACTGTCTATCCAGCCTATTTTCAGTAAGCTGTTATTCCAACCTTTGAATTTGTTAAATTCTTAGAAGTCATGTGATGATTTTATGCACTAATTCCTGTGTTTAAGGTTATATCTCAATTTTGGTGACTGGCCAAAGAAATACACATTTTGTGTCTCAGTAAGGTAACTTAATTATCTTTGTTATATTCTCATGGTTTAAAAGAGCTGCATTTTTCAAGAAATATTTGTGTGGTCATTTTATAAGTGACAAAAAAATCTGATCTGTTACTGTTTGAATCAACCTGACTCTTCTGATTTTTGGAATTCCTAGATGGGCCCCTAGGAGTCTCAAATTCAGAGCAACATTCGTCAAAGATTGCATCTTTTGATTGGTAAAGATAATTGTGCAGAAAAATTTGGTTACAGAAATGACTTTTGGAAGCCCTGCAAGTGAAGAGCCAGGATTAATTGCAATCCTGCCACCAGAAAGGCTCCAGGAATGGTAAAGATGTACACATCAGTGAGAGGAACTCCTTGGTCCTCAGTTTAGATAGCAGATCAAAAAGAGGTGCATTTTCCCCAAGTAGGGGAATGGAAACTAACACTAGGAAAAGGCATCTGCCAGAGGAACAAACAAATTGTTTACTAGTATACTCCCTCTTGTTGTTGTTATGTAAATTCCTCAAACCTTTCTTCCTGATATCTAAGTGACCATCTGGTTGTGGTAAGAGTGTGCAAAATCCTACAGGTGGTTTCACAGTGCTATCTGAATGTGGCAAGCTATGTAGTCTATTTTGATTGACTTATAGATGAAAATGCACACGAATGAGAATTGCTAAGCCAAATCCATTTGAAAATAATGTTTAGATGCACAATTAAGCTCTTGGAGAGTCATGTCTGTGTCTGTTTTCTCAGGACCTACAAGTCTGTTCAGCTGAATAGTTCTGAATATATTCAAATGGACTTAGTGCTGTGGGCACAGTTTCAAGACGCCATGGGACGCCAAATCCCCATGAACTAGGTGGTAAAATGTATGGCTGTATGTATGAAAGTGTTCAATGAAGAGTCAGATGTCAGGTAATGTTAAAATGCTCCTACATGGGAAACAGTTCTTACAGCAGACTCATAGACTGACGATCTTGAGTAGCACTCAGTGGCCTCAGAATCAGCCCAAAGGCATTCTGGTCTGACAGGAGAGCCAACAAGAAAGCAAGCATATCAGGTGTGGAAAGCCAGGACACTGCTGCGAAGAGTGTCCTCCTCTGTGAAGGACCTCAGCGGTCCATGCCCCAGTGCAAAGAAGTAGCCATCAAAGATGGTTGTGCTCTTCTCTCAATGGAGGAGAGAACTTCCACTTCGTGTATGGCCTTGTCTAAGGAATTCTGGGGGTGTTGCGGATTCAAGAGGCTTCCACAGCCTAAGCATTGTGTGCCAAGAGCCACAGGTGATTACTGACGTCACACATAAGAGTGCTAATTTGTTAAACTCACTAGAGTCACTGTGTACTGACTTCCCATGCAGGACCTATAGCTTCAGAGTTATACCAAAAAGATATGTTATTAATATCCATAGATGTTTCCAAGTAGTGTCTTATGGATCTAAAAAGCCTTATTAGTAAGAAGAGCTTGGAATACAGTGGCTATCAGCAGGCTGTAAGTTAATTGGCCTATGACTGCTCAACCAGTACCACGACTAAGCTTTACTGGGGTAGGACACCCTGAATGCTCGAAAGCAGAGCTCGCAGCACCTTCACTTGCCAAACTGTTTGGGAAGATTCTTGTATTCTTCAATTGGGAGTACATGGCTTATTAGGCTATAACTAGTAGATTGCTTGCCTCTGCCTTAAAGTGTATGAAGTTCTGCAAATTCTCGTCAGAATACTACAAACTGCTGAGTTGTTGTAAATGAAATCCTGTTTAAATCTTTTGCCATCTACAGTGTGACTAGTAGGTCTTGCAACAAAATGTTTTCAGTGCTGTGCTTTATGTTCTAGGCTATGTGTGTCATTCTGAAACTCTTAGGGCTTACAACGATTGGTAAAGTATAATTGTTTTGAAAAATCTAACACTTGCCAGTTCCTTACTGTTAAATTCACTGATTTCGAGGGAAAGAATAACTGCAAAATGGATGTAAAAGAATTTAGATGGGCCTCCAGTCCCCAGGCAGCAGACAGACCTGAAGTTGAAGGCTGTGGAGGAAGAAGGGCATGGAGGTGATGAGGAAAGGACCTTTTTGGACTCTGCTTGACATAGAGGCTGAAATGAGGGTCGCCTAGGCCCTTACTTGGTGGAGTGATATGTGTTTGTCCCCCTCATTGGGGCAACAGTGGTTTAACACCCTGAGAGGCCTGCCAGAGTTCTGCCATCCATTCCTGGTTTGGTTGGAGGCAAACTCCGCCCTCCTCTGTGATAGACATCATCTACCTAGATGTAAAAACTGTAGTATTTTCAAATGTCAAATGCAATAATTGCCAAGGAGTCAGCTTGCATTTACTTGTCCTGTAATGAATGGGCTTATATTCTGATGCTATATGCTAATCCTTGCATAGTTGCTATGCCTTCTGATTGATCTAGACCAGCAATTTATGCAGCTCAAAAGGAGTTTCACGTGTTCCATTGAGTTCATGAGTATGTTGAGCTCAAGTATTCAAACTAAAGTTTCTAACTGAGCACATGACCTACTAGGTTGGGAAGGATTATAACCATGTTATGTTTTGTCATCTAGACTTCAACAAAGAGAAGCCTCACAAGTGCCAGGCTGTACATCGAACACCTGATGACATCTACCTTCTATCAGGAACTGTTAGATGGACCCCCCCCTCCCCCCCGCTGCTGTTACTCAACTGCGTCCCCTCTCAGCAGGGAGCAGCTAAGATCAGACAACTACGGCCCCTTTCCTTAAAAGCAGCTGGGTTCAGTCCTCTGTTTGGACATACAGGAGCCAGATGGGATGACAGGCAGTTAGGGTCTCCGGTTCCTGGTGAAATTGTCTTGTATACATGTAACCCCTTGGTACTGAGAGATTCTTCAATGTTAATATTTTCAACGATGCTTGTACATTGTTAGTTATATTACTAAGTATGTTACTAAATCAAAGATTTGATTAGTTACTAGAAAGAGGGGGGAATGAAGAACCTAGGCGTTTTCTGCCTTTTGTGATTCTGCCTTAATGGCTTGGCTGGGGGCTGTGTGAACCTCAGGCCTGATAGTCTACGTGACACCCGGCAGGACACCTGGCAGGTCATGTAGGCAGACCACTCCTCAGGAAGGAGGTACCTGGTGTTTAATAAGATTCACAGCCCAATAGCTCATCGATTTGTACTTTTTGAAAGTTGCTTGTTTCAAACCCACCAATAGAAGCCTACTAAATCATGACTATATAATTAATAGCCTGAAATGTATAAGAACTGGGGGGCTTGGGCTCTCGGCGCTTCCCTTGGCTCTTCTGGCTCTTTTGTCCTCCTTGTGGATCCTTGCAGCCTCTGCTGCAGCTGCCCCTCCCCCACCCAGCCATGCTGGGCTGGGGGAGATGGCTGGGAGACCTAGGCTAACCTGAATAAACCACCTTTTTGCCTCAGCACCGACTTCAGACTTGATGATTATCTGGGGGTTTCAAAAACCGGCACAACAGTATG